>NW_027497414.1:0-146042 GCF_021521415.1 Bidens hawaiensis
GCCGTTTTTTTAGTAAACTTTTTACCCGAAAACAACGAAACGCGCCGTTTTTTAGTAAACTTATCGCCCGAAAACAACCAAACGAGCCGTTATTTAGTAAACTTTTCGCCCAAAAACAACGAAACGAGCCGTTTTTTAGTAAACTTTTCGCCCGAAAACAACGAAACGGACCGTTTTTTAGTAAACTTTTCGCCCGAAAACAACGAAACGCGTCGTTTTTTAGTAAACTTTTAACCCGAAAACAACCAAACGAACCGTTTTTTAGTAAACTTTTCACCCGAACCGACCCCAAAAGCAACGAAACGGGCCGTTTTTTAGTAAACTTTTAACCCGAAAACAACCAAACGAACCGTTTTTAGTAAACTTTTCACCCGAACCGACCCCAAAAACAACCAAACGAACCATATTTTAGTGAACTTTTCACCCGAAAACAACCAAACGAACCATTTTTTGTAAACTTTTCACCCTAAACGACCCCGAAAACAACCAAAACGAACCGTTTTTTAGTAAATTTTTCACCCGACAACAACCAAACGAATCATATTTTTGTAAACTTTTCACCCGAACCGACCCCGGAAACAACTCAACGAACCATTTTTTAGTAAACTTTTTACCTGAAAACAACCAAATGAACCATTTTTTTATAAACTTTTCACCCGAACCGAACGATGACCGGAAAAACGAGATGACCGTAATCCATGGCGGCGGAGGTTGTCGTGGCGACGACGTGGTTCCGGAGGTTAGGGGTTTTGGTCGGAATTATTTTTGGGTTTGAGGATTTGAGAGATTCGATTACTTGTAAGAGGGATTACTTGGTGGTGGGTTTGAGGATTTGAGGTTGATGATGATGAAGAACATCATGTATGTGAGGTTGATGATTATGAAGATGAGTTGCTACTGATGATCATGGATTGTAATGAGTTGCTACTGCTGATGTTCTACGATTATTATTATTATTATATTTATTATTTATTAGAAGATTACTAAAATACCCTTAATATGTTGGTATTATTACTAAAATACCAACGGTCAACTGATGGTCAACTGACGGCAGGAGTCAGAAGAACCCACTGGAGAAACACAGTGGCGCAAAGTTCGCAAAATCTTTTTCAGTGGTTAACCCATCTCGCGACGATATAAACCAGGGAGGCAAATTACAGATTTCTCTTTTATTTATTAGAATATTATTATAGTTTTTAAATATTTATTGATTCTTAATAATTTATTGACAAGGATATAAATGAAAAGAATATAAGTAGTGTTGTCAGATGCAAAAATAGTCCGTCGTTAGTTAGGGCGGTGGGGTGAGGTTTAGCGATTAATAGGGATTAATCGAGATTAATTGGACCGGACTTTAATGTATAATTTTAGTTTATATACATACACAAAACACATTTTAGCCGGAAATTGACTGTAATCTCACCAGAAACTGCTGATTTTGTCCATAATATTAGACCAAAAAAGCAGTTAAGCCCGATTAATCCTAACTTTGACCGGATTTGACCATTGGCCAATTAGTCCAAAATTAATCAGTAAAGTGGGGACTATGATTACTTGAGGCCTAGTCGGGATTTTGACAACACTGGCTATCATAACATAAGACACAATAACATGTGATACTAAACAAGAACACGACAAATAATCTTGTCATTTTTTTCAAACGCAAACACGATCATGTTTAGTAATAGGTTAACATGTTTATAGTCATAATGAATAATACATGTGTAGTGAAACAAATTTTTTTCAAAACAAACATAATTGTATTAATTAATACATAATCTGTAACATATTTGAAACAAAAAAACCACAAATCCATGACATTATTGAAACAAGAGAGAATAAATTCCTAACATACTTGAAACAAAAAACCATAGAAGCAAATCATAATATCTATATATAAGATTCTGACAGGCATGAGTGAAATGTCGTATGTAAGTATGATTTGGGCTACTAACATATTAACATGTCTTTAACTTGTTAGAACACTAAATTAAATATGTCTTAAACACGAAACTTGTTAAACCCGTATCATGTTTACATGTCCGTGTCATAAATTGATAGCCGTGAATAAAATGTATTGATGTATTAAAATTTGGTTGAGGGTGAAACTTTATTCATGATTGTAGAAAAATCATAGTCAGAAAAATAGTACTTACAAACTAAACTAGTTTCAATCAAAACTTACAAAGTGCTTCTATTGTAGGTCCTAAGATGAATTGGAATGTAAGAAAAAATCAAACAACGGTATTACACTTAACCACGTGAAGAAAAAACAAAACAAAAGGTTACATCATATAAAAATTAAAACTATTGACATGTCCATAAATCTTGTTCAAAGGTTGCTCCTCCTACCACATTTCTCTTCACTTTATTAACGTATTAACACAAAGCATGTTATTCAATGTTTAATGTTAGCAACCAAGAAGCGAAACGAAACTATTATGATCACTTGGTAAATAATTACATAATGATAATTATCTTACTATGAAGAAAAAGTTTTGACAGTGACATATTTAAGTCATTTTCAAAAACATTTTATATCCAAATGTGATGATTTATATAACTATAAATGGTTAATGATGGTTATATAATTAATGAATAAAATGCAATATTTAATCATAAAACATCAATAAGGAGCCAACGAGTAAGGACAAATATTATGTGACATTTCATAGTATTTCATGTGACATTTCTCTATATAACCATCAACTCCTCTACAACAAATTATCATTCCATAATGCATAGCATCTTCATTTCAATTTTTATCTTCTTCTTCTTATTCTCTAGATCCTCATCCGCCTTAGGCGAAGGTACACTTGCCGGTGGATAGAAGCCAATTCCTAATGTAACAGATCCTACGGTGGTGGACATAGCAAAGTTCGCAGTGGATGAGCACAACAAGGAGGACCATGCATCTTTAAAGTTCCTGAAAGTCGTGAAAGGCGAGAGCCAAGTGGTTGCTGGAATGAATTACAACTTGACAATCTCAGCGAAAGACGGCAACACGGTGAATAATTATATGTCTCTTGTTTGGGACAAACCTTGGGAGAAGTTTAGGCAGTCGGTGTCCTTCAAAGGACCCATATAATGCAAACCTTTAGGTTTCTTATGTTTTAAACACCAATAATCACAGTCTTATATGTACAAAATAAAAAGAATGGTTGATACGATCAAACATCCTGTTTAATTCAAAGACGAAAGGGTTTGCTTGAAGAAAAAGAACGCATAAACAATTGGAAAAATTAGTGTAAAAGCATATTAACGGGTTAAAATAAATTATTTTTTAAATAATGATACAATATAAAATACTGTTGAATAGATGTACAAATATAATGCCTCTCCCCCCTTCCCGGGCCGAGCCCCCCCCCCCCCCCCCCCCCTCGTAGCTTATGGCGAAGCTACGAGTTCATGAGCAAGTGAATGAACATATGTATAATAGATTAAATTACACATCTACATATACTATACTATTAAAGTAAAACTATTCTTTTGCACGTCATTTAAGTAGAGTAGCCAACTGGGATGCCAACTAAAACTATTAGCATTTATAAAATTACTAATAAAGTTACAAATGTAACTTTAAATTTTGTTAGAGCGGCGACTTTCTTGTATTTAAGCTACAACACTCTCGAAATTTGAATAGCCCTGATGCCCCGCTCTGGTCAGGCTATGTTGTTTTAACGAGGCTCACGCTGATTTCAGAGTTTGGCTTGGGCGTTTCCACCGGGGAACCATATCGCCGACTGTCACTTGACAATCATTGTGCCACCAAAAGAGCATAACTCTCTAGCGTAACACATGGTGTGATGAAAATCCGGGTGGGCTCAGGATTCGAATTGACAACTTTGCACAAGGCCTAGCTCAAATCCATCATTGTCAATATCCACCCCAAATGTGACACAAATGAGATTCGTACTTGAGTCTCCACTGGTGAACCCAAACCTCCTACCAACTAGGACACAAGTGGGGGATATGTAACTTTAAATTTTGTATTAAATTAGTTTTTATATATTTATGAATTATAATATATATTTATCATTATCTATATTTTATGAATCCATAAGGTATGTTATTACGTATATTATTAAATTTAACTATTTTGTTATATTTTTTTAACCACTCGTGTATTACATGGGCTATATTCAAGTCACACAATATGGAAATAAAAAGTTATTGAAGATTCGTAAATCTTTAAATATTTCTTTATATACCATATTTGTAATTTTAACCAAACTTTACCCTCTATATAAAAAATTAGTTGTTTCAATTTGTTTATGCTTTTAACTCTAGATGATGCAACGCATAACTAACCATGAGTTAAAACATGTTGTTTAAAAAACAAACCTACCATGACCTTAACTTTTATTTGTCTCCATTGCAAAACAAATATAAGGTGAAAATTTTCATTTTTGAAATTTGGAAATAATTATTTTATCGGTATATGATTTTCTTAAGAATAAAAATGTGAGTTATAATATTACTTCTAGATATGAATTCAGCTTCTATAACACGATTACCGTATTGTATTTTCACATGTAATCTAGTTCCATTGCATATGTCACTTTTCTTGTATAAAATATAACACACTCATCCATAACCAAAAGCATCTTGTTTATCTCTATTTACATATACTTTTACGCACGTATACATGATTTTAAAATGTGGCCGGCCTGACTTGAGCGTCGGTACCCATGATGCTTCAAACTCGTGGACCCTCCAACCAGAGTTTCGTGAGATTGCAATTTGTACAGTGGCACGAATAGAATAAAACTGACGCGGAATCAAAGTTCTTTTCTCCTAACATGGCTACACAGAGTAATTATGTAATATTGTGAGAATTAAGTAGAGTAATTATGTAATTACACTACTTGTATACATAATTACTCTATTTGTATATATAATTACTTTACGTGATTCACACAACTAGCACGTTAATTTCATATGTACGCTAATTTTCCCCTTTAGTAAATATTAATCAAGTTTAAATGAAATCTTATCACAGATTCACAGTTAAATACCATTTCTTATCAAACTTGGATTAAACTAAAGTGTATTATCTCGAGTACACAAGTTATCATATTCATTTAACTGGTTTGATAAACGAGCCATGTTTGTTTTAATTGCTTAACTCATAACTCATTTACGTAGACATGACAAGCTCGATTAACCTTTTTATTTGTAGTTAAACATGTCAACCCAGTTACAACTAGTGTATCTTTTTATGACAAATGGACAGCTCGTTTAACATATTTATAGCTTTTGTTTAACATATCTACAATTAAGGTTGTGTGTAGTGGGCGCATGGGGCAATTTTCACCTGGAACCCCCCCCCCTCCCCAAATCACCTTGTTTGTCGCGTGGGGGGGGGGGGTGATTAGCATTTGTCGCTGCTTTTGGTTTTGGTTTATTACTATTATTATATGTGTGTGTGTGTGTATCAGACTACAAAACATTACACCCCTAAAACAAAAACCATTCTTTGTTGACAGGGCGTCACATGACGCAAGTCGTCCCATTTTGCAGCCCTTCCACTACACATAGCTTAATTATCACACATTTATAGCCTGCCAACCTATATGACTCGTTTAGATAAATTGATTAAGTGGATACTTTAACTATGTTAGGGTTTGACACGAATAAATACATGGGCCGTGTACAAATAATAATTTTCCAATCGTAGTTTATATAACTGGATTGAATATCTATATAAATGAGCACACATACAAGCCATAAGATCGTGTCACCTGATTGCCAATTAATTATTACATTTCAAGTGTGTCAAATGTTATTACCTTGTTATGTCCATGATTAAACGCTAATTTAGGCAAACTTGACCCCTCCCTAATAGACCTTTTTTCTTTGTGGGAACAAAACATGTCTTTACAATTCCACCAAATTATCCAAAACTTTTGAAACCTTGTTTAGTATTTACAAACCTATATCTACCTTTCTCTCTCCAAACAGTTCTAGAGAGAGAGGTATCATGATCTAAAAACTTTGTTTACAAAGGTCATGATCATTTCATCTCTTTCTCTGTCAACCAACAAAATTCCCACATTAACATATTCAACCTCTCTTCCTTTCTTGAATCATTGCCACAATGACGTCATCGAAACGATCGATCAAGAATTTCGTCATCGAAGAAATGGGTGGATTTACGCATTTCCTGTTATGGGCCATTCTCGAATGGATATTGATCGCGTCTCTTTACGTTGACGGGTTTATAGCGTTCATTTCGAGTGTGTTTGCGAAATTCTTCGAGTTGGAGCCACCGTGCGTGCTTTTGCACACGCGTTGACCATGCATTCGTGCGTAAAGCGCCGAATACGTACGACAACGAATCTATATGCGAATGTCACAAAAAGGACATAACATCTTTGGCTTATTGTCATGTTCATAGAAAACTTTCTGATATTCATTATATGTGTGATGGCTGTCTTCTCTCGTTTGCAACCGAAAAACATAAATCATGTTTGAATGACGGGTTTAATGATCATAGTGAAAGTGTTGTCGATGTGCAAAGGTGTTCGTGTTGTTGCGAGCCGTTGAAAACAAAAGCTTCTTCTAAAGATTTATCTACAAGCGTTCACGGTTCTATAATAACAACTTCTCCAAAGTCGATAACATGTTTAACACCAACATGGAAAACCGAGGAGTCGCGATACACGGATATAAAACTTATATCCGATAGCGAATTAGATACGCCAAATACCGAGGAAAACGAAGTCTTGCAAAACCCCGAATTTACTAAAAAGCAACAAATTATTTGCGGTCCCGCTCACGGATTCAGTTGTGATTAGTCCAAGGTTTGCTAGCAAAGCATCGAAAATGGTGTTGTTAGAACAAGAAGCCGATTTGTTGTTAGAAACAAACGATGAAGCATCGGGAGATGGTGATTCATGTCTCAGACAGTTAAAGAAACAAGCGCGTTTGGATCGGAAGGCGCTTCAGACGTTGTCAATGGAGCTAGAAGAAGAAAGGTATGCAGCTGCGGTTGCAGCCAACAATGCAATGGCGATGATCACACGGTTGCAAGAGGAGAAAGCGTCGGTTCAAATGGAGGCGTTACAGTATCAAAGAATGATGGAAGAACAAGCTGAATATGATCAAGAAGCCATTCAAATACTTCAAAAATTGTTAGCTAAGAGAGATGAAAATGTTAGAGTTATGGAATTAGAACTTGAGAGCTACAGAGTGAGATATGGAGATCTTAGGAAAGTAGTTATGGATGAATGTGAAGGTGATGCAGATGCTTATGAATATTATCAAGAGTGGAGGTCTCAATCTTCTTCATCTTTTGGTGATGTTGCGCCCGAGCCCGTGACCCCGTCTGAAAATAATTACACGACCCGTTCGGAAACGAGAACGCGACCTCGTTAAAAGATTTCAATGATGAGAGCCACTCAGGAAGATCGGTAGAAAATGAAGGGGACATATATGAGGAGCCATTGTTAGATTTTGATAACGAAAAACATCAGCTTTACAGTATGTTGAGGGATCTTGAAAGCCACATTGAGTCATCTTCATTGGAAGATGAAGATGAAAACACAGGTACTAATACTCTATACTAATGATAAAACAATTTGTTTTTTTTTTCTAAGTAAACTGCGGTTTTCATTTCTGTGGTTTGTCTAAATCTACGGTTTTAGTCCAGTAGTTTCAAATTTTTGATTTTCGTCCTTGTGGTATCATTTCACTTGCAATTAAACCCGAATTCATTAACCTCGTTAAGTCTGGTTGTTAAACCAATCAGCATACCACTCACGTGAGGGGCCGTTTTGTCCTTTTACTCCCCGAATAAAATCCAGTCCTAATTCGCAAGCCCCTCCTGTGACTCTGTGAGGGGCTGGGGTGTATTTGGATTAAAAAACGGACAAAACTGTCCATCACGTGAAAGACACGCTGACGGGTTTAACGACCAGACTTAACGAGATTAGTGAATTCGGGTTTAATTGCAAGTGAAATGAAACCATAGGGACGAAATTGCAAATTTGAAACTATTGGACTAAAACTGCAGATTTGGACAAAGCACAAGGACGAAAGTCAAAAACTGCAGTTCACTCTTTTTTTCTTAATGAGCTCTTAGAGATTTAATTGTTGACATGCAGTGCAAGAAAGCAGGGTAACCTTAAAAAGAGAGGTGTCACAAATTAAGGAAAGATTAAGAATTTTAGAAGTAGATAGTGGATTCTTAAAGCATACTGCAATGACACTACAAAAGGGTGAAAAGGGTGCGGAGCTTTTAACAGAGATAGCCCAACATCTAAGAAAGTTGTGTCACTCAGAGGACATAAGCACAACAATTACCTAAATTTCTCATTGTATGCTAACTACCAACATTAATCTCTTAAAACAGTTTGATTCCTCTATGTGTTCTTATAGGTTTTCTAAAGCTTCCTCACTATCTCAGTTTCTGTTTCACCTTCATTGACTTCCACTATATGAGAAATTATTATTATTATTATTTATATTGTCCCAGTATTTTAAATCGTACACGTTTAAATCAAACATGGTGAGTACAACAATTTGTTAACTAGTACATCTTACAGAATCAGTAAAAGGAAAATAAGATAACATGTAAAGTCTTTGGTCTAATCAGGGTTGACCAGAAATGCAAATTTTTACAGTCGATATAACACAGAGCTTAAATATCAATAGTAATATGATATAAGTTCATATATTATATGAATCTTATCTTACATACCTCAGTTAATGCAGGATTTTTAGTTTCTGGTTGACTAACAACAACATGCTTCATGTTGACTTTATTTATGTTGCTCTTTCGAAGGTACTTCCTAATTGCATATGAAGCCACTCTGGTTGTGATTCTTGACCGAATTCCCGTGCTGCTTGTGACCCGAACAGAAGTCCAGTTGCATCAAACTGCAGTGGGCCAAGCTGCTAATACAAAGGTTATATATTATTCACAAGTTGATTACAAGCATTTATGGTTCATCTTAAAAGTCAAAGTCAAACCTACTACTTTCCAACTCCTAATCTGACATTAACTTTATTTTATATTTTATTTTAATTTCATCACCTCAAAAACATTTCTATATACGTCAATTTGGTACATTAATTTTCTATACCGATAAACGCTCTATGCTAATTAAAAGTTTAATAATAATAGCTTGTTTGACTTCCAAAAGTCAGAAGATAGAGTCATCAAAGAATCAGAGTAAAGCAATAATAACCCAAGCAAGTGAAAACAAGATCCACATAAGTGCTGCAGGGTGGTCCAAACTCCATACAAGAAGATTAATCTTGAGTATGACAAAAGTGTGTGGTCCAAAAGTTCATCAAACTAATTTGTAGATTTGTTGCAGACTGCAAATGGCTACAAATGATTCTGTAGATATCATGAGGATATGGTCCTCGAGCTAGACGATATCATTGTGTCGTTTTATTCACTTATAGTATATTTAGCACAAACAATGTATGTTGGATATAAAGTTTATTACAAAAAATGTTACCAAAAGGTGCCTAAAAAAGAAATTAAAGTTAAAGTACGAAACTTGATTGTCAAATGTGATAAAAGGCGGTGCAATACTTACTTCTTTTGTAGGAAATCCTTCAATAGGAGAGTTCATCCTTGAGTTTACAGCTTCAAGCTTCATAGATAAGAACTACAACATCAAATACATTAAAAAGCAGAGAAAAAGTTTTCAGAAATTAGGCGCACGATGTAAATATAAAATTAATATAAAAGATGTTGTAAGAAGTACCTCAACTTGATGTTGTAGTGACTGGATGTAGTTGATTATTTCATCAAGTACAAGCGCCTTTCCTATAACCTAACAGATAACAACAAAATCAATTAAGATTAACAATCACACACCAAACAATATTTAACTTATTACAAACACAAACACGTCACGGATGCACACCTTATTGCACCCCGGGACCAAATCTTGAAGAATTTTCATCCTTTCACTAATCTTTTCTCTCCTAGCCTGGAAACAAACGAGTATGTAATAAAAATAAAAATATATATACATCACAAAACAAATATTAAATTACTAAATTATGAAAACAATTACTCTCTCGGCAAGACTATGGCTATCAGTAGCTTGACCCCTTCGTGCTCTAACATGGATGTAATCTTTAGGCGGTTCAGACAGTTTACTGTTCTTCTCAGCTGCAGCCACCTTCCCACCCGATTCATCTTCAGATGTCTTCATTCTTTTTCCATTCAAGTTTCTCTGTTTGCACATAAAAAAAACACAAAAGAAACTCTCAACAAAAGATCAGAATCTCAGATAGCATAGCAGTAGCCAATGTTTGGTGATCTAAGATAACTAATCTGGGTTTAAATTGTGAGAAAAATCAGCAGAAGAAATGCCAGCATAATATCAATTTAATCATCACATAAAGACTTTATCCCAAAAGTCAAGCATCACAATAATGCATTAAAGATTTTGAATTCTAAAGACCTTAAAATAGCCCTGATTTCAGTTAGGGATGGGCATTTTTTACCGAACACAATCGGTACCGGTGCCATTATTCGTTTTTTCATGTTTTCGGTTTCGGTATTTTCAATGGTATCAGTAGCGAACCGGAAAAATACTTATGGTATTCGGTATATGCAGTGTTGCAGAAATTGCCAGGCGCTAGTCAGATGGTGGGGTTCGGACTAGCAATTAATTGAGATTAATCGGATTGGAATTAAATGTAATTTTTCAAATATACACATATATATACACCAATATTTATATATATATTTTTTCAGTTTTGAACGATTTTGACCAAGTAGTAATTAATCAGTGACTAGTCACTGGGGTACCGACTAGTGATAAATCAGGGATTAATTGTATATGGTTTTACTCGTTTTCGGTATCGGTATTTTTAATGGTACCGGTACTTAACTGGAAAAATCGGTACGGTTTCCGTATATGGTTTTACTCGTTTTTCTGTAAAGTTCCAATCTCACCCCTAATTTCTGTTAGACCAAGCGTAGTGGCACGTTTTGGACCGCGTTTTGGCTTATAACGCCGGGGCACGCCACAGGTTTTTTTTTGCCCGGCGTTTTATACATAACGCAACTTGGCACCATTTTCAAAAAAAATTACCGTTGAACTATTCAACTTGAACCATTAATTAGTGTTATGTGGCGCATAACGCCAAGGGGACAGGGATGGAAAGTTATGACTACACCCACTTTTTGTAAAAAACCATAACTCTGACTGGGCGACATGTGGCGCATAACGCACAGGGGTGGAAAGCTATGACTATGTCTTAGGAACGAGTATTTTTACCGAATCCTGATATTGTATGGCACCAATACAGACCGAACACAATCAGTAGCTGTACCGTTATTCTTTTAATGTTTTCGGTATCGATACCAACCGTACCATCCGGTACTATTACCATTACGGTACCGATCTCATCCACAAATAAAATAAAACAAATTACCAAATCAATGCCGCTACTAGTAGACACAAGCTTCGAAGATTCATCTTCCGAATTACCATCTCTCCTCTTCCTTCCACCACCACTCTGATCCGTCACTGAAGACTCTTCAATCTCATCTCTATTATTATTATTATTATTATTACCGTTTTCCCCAAATCCACTGACCACTTTGAGCCCTAACGCCTCATTCGCACCGCCATTAAACGGCCAAATCTCAGTCAAACTGGAAGCAGCTGGATTGGCAGCTGAGAACGAACTCTCATTGATTATCGGTGGATCCATTAGGTGTTATCTGATCATACAATGTATGTATAATTGAGAGAATAATAATAATAAGTAATAAATGTGAGTTCCTAAGCGTTCGGTTGACGACTGGATTTGGAAGGTTTGACTTGGCTGATCTGAGTTGGATTTGTAATTGAGAATTAGACACGGGGGGTTATAATAATAATATTATTATTGGTATTATTATAATAATTGTGTATACGTATATGTTTATGTAAAGAGAGATGAGTGAGTGTAGTGCGCTACCGGCGCATTTTAAGCGAGGTGTCTTGTTGTTTGTTGGAAATGAAATGGGAAATTACTTAAAGCTCCTTGAGTTTTTGTTGATGTGCTGATTTTGTGTAATGAGACTAAAAGTAATGCATAAATGGGTTTTAGAAAATAAAGTTAAAAAGATACGTGTTTTATCATAGTTTGCAGGGACGTTTTTGTTCTTTAACATATTCTTGGTTTTCGTTTACGTTCAACTGATAACTGTGTTAATGTATACTTATCGTGTTGGTGTATACTTATCCTGAATGATTTAGTTTAAGTCAGTGTATGTACATCTCTTAGTTCAAGTGAATATTTTGAATTGTGATCATGGTGGTAGTAATTTAGTTGGAGTGGTATAGCGGATTTCTATAGTCGTTTTGAAAAACAATTATTTGTATCAGAACAGGTTAAATGGATGTTCTCTACATTTCATAGATTAAGATTAGCGTTCCTATTAATGTGTGCCTTCATACGATAGAAGATGAATAATCCCTATTAATAATTTAGAAGAAAAACACGGTTGTATAGATGATATTACCTTGATTAGTATTTATTGTCATAAGGGATATAAACTATAAATCTTTACTAACACTATTTGAAGAAAATGTTGCAAAAACTAATCTCTTGACTTATAAAGGAAAGAAGATAGGGGAAAACAACTTTCAACGACTGTCTTGAATTCGTAATATATTAAGATGAAAAAGTTAACACTTAATTTTCATAGTCTCTTTATGTTTAAGCCTCAGCCTCTAAAGTAGAGGAAAGACACTTCTCTTGAGGTTAAAAATCAATAAAAATGATTAAATCTATATTATATAATAAATAAAAGTTTTTTAATGTCACATGTTTAGGGGTGCAAATGAGCCGAGCTACTCGAGATCGGCTCGTTAAAAAGCTCGACCGAGCCGAGCTTTATCGAGCCCGAGCCCTAGCCCGAGCCTAAAAATAAGCTTGTTTAGTAAACGAGCCCGAGCCCAAGCTCGAGCCTAAAAATAAGCTCGTTTAATAAACGAGCCCGAGCCCGAGCTTTACTTATCGAGCTCGAGCCTGCTCGCGAGCCTATACGAGCCTGCCATTTATATAATTTTTTTATAATATACATTTAATAATTATTAACTAATAAATATAATTTTATGAAAAAATAAAGAAAAATTACTAAATAGTATACATTCTTTTATACATAAAATTATAATAGAAAAAAATATATAAAATAATTATAATTATATAAAAAATAATTGATAGATAGTAAACGAGCCGAGCCCGAGCCGAGCTCGAGCTTCAAAATTCATTCACAAGCCGAGCTCGAGCTTTGAAAATAGAGCTCGAAACGAGCCAAGCTTAAACGAGCCGGACTCGAGCCTAGTCGAGCTCGAGCTCGGCTCGGCTCGTTTGCACCCCTACACATGTCATCACATAAGATAACTTCTTACAAATTTTTCCCACATGTCTCTCTTATTAAATACATTTCTCTTTCTATTAATAGTTTTATATTTAACTTTTTTTTCCTTTTTAATCATTTATGTTATCTTTTTAATAATTACCTTTGATTTAAAAATTTAATACAAACATAAATATATTATTTAGTTTTATATAAATATGTTGTATTAGTTATTATTATTAAATTTTTATAAGTAACAATTTTTCATGTTGATTTATATAAAATAACTAATTTCAAATAAAGAAAATTTCAATTTACGTTTGTTTTCAGTTTATTCTAACTCGTCTTCTACACGGGTCTTAATGCCGTATGCCATTACACATGAGTAATCCTTACAAAATTTTCCCATTTATCTCATGCTAAATATTTATTTATTTTTCTTATTAATTGTTTTATATTTTATTTTTTTAATCTATTATTTTATTTTTTTAATAATTATTTCAAGGTTTAAAAAAATTAATACCAACATAAATATGTTATTTTTATTAGTTTTATATAAATATATTGTATTAGTTATTAATATTAAGTTTTTATAAGTAACGAATTTTCACATTGATTTAGAAAAAATAATTAATTTCAAATTTCAAAGAAAGAAATTTTGCACTTTATGTTTGTTTTAAATAAAAATCAATAAAAGCTAAGGCGAATTGCTTTAGATGATTTGCTTGTTTTTGAGACAACATGTTTTAACACATGGTCAGTTATGTATTTCATTATATATAGTTGAAACAAAAAACAAAGTGAAACTACTAATTTTAATATTGAGGATAAAATTATTAGTATTTAATAAAAAAATATTTAAAGATTTACGAATTTTCAACAACTTTGTATTTCCACGTTGTATAATGTGTAATTTATTTTACCATATATTATATATTTATATCCTTTGAACATATTTTGGTATTTCACATTGTATTATTATTTAAATAAATTTATTTATTCTAGCCCGTGTTCTACACGGGTCTTAATGCTACATGTCATTACACACGAGTAACTCTTATTGAATTTTCCCACGCACCTCTCATATTAATTATATAAATCTTTTTCTTATTAGTAGTTTTATATTTAATTATTTTTTTCTTAATCTATTATTTTCTTTTTTTTTAAATAATTATTTCTTGGTTTAAAAAATTTAATATCAACATAAATATATAATTTAGTTATATATATGTGTGTGTGTGTGTTAGTTATTAATATTTAGCTTTTATAAGTAACGAAATTTACGTTGATTTATATAAAATAATTAATTTTAAATTTTAAAGAAAGAAAATTTAACTTTATATTTGTTTTGCAATGAAGATTCATAAAATCTAGGGTCAATCGTTTTAGATTATTTGTTTGTTTTTGAGAAGCCGGTTTTAACACATGGTCAGTTGTGTGTTTCATATATAGAGTTGAAACCAAAAACAAAGTGAAACTATTAATTTTATTATGAAAGATAAAGTTACAAATTAAATTGCAAATATTGCATATAAAAAAATATTTAGAGATTTATGAATTTTCAACTTTTTATTTCCAGATTGTGTATTTTGTAATTTATTCAACCATATATTAATTATTTTATATGTTGAACACATTTTTCATACTTCATATTGCGTTAGTATTTAAATAGATTTATCTATTTTAACTCGTACTGTACACGGGTACCTAACCTAGTAACTTTGTAAAATAAGTATCAATACAAAAACATATTATTTTGTCTCTTTACGTACGTGTATTTTCATTCAATAAAATAACATATACATTGTGTAACCCCAACTATATAAATTTATAAAATATGGAAATAGAATCACCATACAACATTCACCGATGCAATTGTTAAAAGCAAGAACTAAATATCAATAATAGTTCATGGACCATCTTTGTAATTTACTCAATAAAAAAAGTAAACTCTCTAAAGTAGTATTGCATAAATCACTTGTACTGTACAAGCTAACTGTTAATGTTTAGATACAAAAATGCCAAGTGGAGAATGAAAGCTTACTACTCTCTTCCTGTGACTTACACGCGCCTCACAAAGTCCTTGAAATATGCCCGTTTATGGCGCGTTGATTTACATCATATTATGTTCGAGCGAGTAGAGTAGCGTAAATGGGTAAAGCAAGCCTTTTTGTATATGAGCTGAGTTGTACAGTACAGATGAATCCAACGCCTCAAAAATCGAGTTATGTCAACGTTACTCTATACATGTACCTTACGCTATTGCGTTGGTACCATCAACTCCCGACCAATTTGCAAATTATTCAATATAATATTCAAAAAAATATATAAAATGAATAAGTGTGTTTGATGCGGTTATCCGGGGTTCGTACAACTCTGATTTACGTTAAAAAGTTTTGCTCTTATGGATGCACAGCGACTGTCAAGTGACAATTGGTGGTATGGTTTCTCAAAGAAACGTTTAAGCCAAACTTTAAAATCAACACATGCTCGGTTAGGACAATATCGTATGGCCAGAGTGGGACAACAGAGCTCTTCAAATATAGAAAATACGATAGCATAAACACAATAAAATCACCATTTTAAAAGTAATAATAATAGCAATAAAAGCGTTCTTTTCTCTGTTATTTATAGGATGTATCTATAAATGTACCAATAGCAAGTTTTAAAAATGTGTAAAAAGTTATGGGTTTGGGTTTACTAGAAGATGCACATTAGTGTATGGGTTTTTTTATCACAAGTTTTATCATTTTGGGATTATTCTAACGAGTAAGGAAGTGTGTGTGTAAAAAGTGCTTAACCTTCTAGCATCCACTTGCCAACAGCTAGGATCGCTAGTCTAATTAGTCAGAAGTATGGCAAAACCAGTAAAATTCGATTATACACGTATACAAAAGGTTGGTCATTGTGTATCTCAAGAACATCTCATTGGGTCCGTAAAAATGGGTACGTGATAAGGGGTATTTAAGTGTGTTAAACCCATCAAACTATTTGGTATGCTAAGGCCATTTTCTTACGTTTTTAATGGTGTTTTGTAATTTGTACAATAGTGATGAGGTAATTGACCTAATGAGTAGGCACGCTCATGTGAGCCAAGTTGGTGGTGGGATCAATGTCAGGGGGTGCCACGTATGTGGGCATGCAGAGTTCGCTTGAAGGTTTGCCGAAAGGGTAATACACCATGCCGTGAATGAGTATTGGACATTGCAAGATGGAACCAAATACCTAAAGGGATAATGGCTTGGCCAATGTGATCAAATGGATTTTCGATAAGGATAATGAGGGACTAATCGAGTAGAATATGTACTTGAACACATATTATATGTGTGATCCCTTATCTTCCCTAACGTTTAGAGTTGTTCTAGTTTGAGAAAGGAGCGCTGACCAAGCGCCTCGAATGAATTAGAAATTAACAGCAGTGGTAATTAGTAATCACCTTATCGAAATAATATCCCACCAACTGTTCACATCATATTTGCTATATGGATATGCAAGAGACGGAGGGACAGCTCTAACATTCTAGCAGTGTTCAGATATGACAAGAATAAATAAAAATAAGACGGTGAAAGTATAGACGGGATAAAAACTTTAATAATGGACAAAATATGTAATTTTGACCCAACAACATGACGTAATAATATGATTAGCCGTTAAAATTAATATTGCAACATGTATCAATCGTTAGAGTAGCTATGATATCCTTTCTAATGTATCAACACTAAGTAGCTTAATGGTAGATGATAAAAAAGATATAAGGCTATTTTGTGTTATTGTAAGTGGTAAGTACCATTCATGTGCCTAACTTTGCAGTTCAACATAGTCACTTATTGCAATTAAGCAAATTAGGTCACTGGAAAGTCTATTCTGATCATCACCAAATTGTCAATTTCTCTAATAAAATGGTCTTTAATGAGCACTTTTGCTTAATAACTCATGTGTGTTCTTGATCAAATTGGGGACATTTTGAAGACTGACATTTTCCTAATTTACCCTTTTTCCAATGTTTTTTTTGTACCTTTATACTTTATGTATGATGTTGGTTTATATTTCATCATACTTAATAGATTAATAGAATTGAAATTCAGAATTAAAAAATTAGAACTTGTCTAGATTAATAGGTTGAAGTGTGACTGATTTTGATGAAAATATGGTTCACTTTGTGGAATGGTAAGTTGTAATGGTAAGATTTATGTAGGCATTTATCAATGAATTTTTGTAACTTTTAGTTGTAATTGTTATAACAAAGATGATCTTTCATAGTTTTGTCTATCTTAGAAACAACACAGTAGTCACATGTCCGGTTCAATTGTAAACAGAAGCCTATAAAACCGCCCCGTCAAATCAAGTAAGCCAATGGACTCTGTTTTTGCTGAGCTAGAAAGATGGCCTCAAAAGATTTACTTGGGACGTTTAATGGGATTACATGCACCATTTTAACGTGCAAAAGTCGTTTGTTCCACGCTGAATGACACTTTTTTTTTCTTTGTTTCAGTAATCGTTAATTTCTTTTAATCTACTTTCCTTAGCAATAGAAATAGGCCAAATGACTAAATAAGTGAGTCGGGTCTGCTCAACCACTCAATACGTTTTTTTCCAAATTTTTATTTTGTTTTTAAACTAATT
Organism: Bidens hawaiensis; assembly: GCF_021521415.1. Lineage (NCBI taxonomy): Eukaryota > Viridiplantae > Streptophyta > Magnoliopsida > Asterales > Asteraceae > Bidens > Bidens hawaiensis. The sequence goes on from NW_027497414.1 coordinate 17,954, forward strand.
AGTGTTCGCCAATCTTGATTCAAAATACGCTTTGGATGACTTTGACCTGTTTTCTTTTATTCTATTGTTTTTGGTTTTACCCGTTCATATAAAGTGTAACCCTACTTTTATGTTTTATACATTACATAATAGAATAAGTGGATAATCTACACGGTTCGCCTTTTATTCAAATTTCAGATTTCTTTAGATTCTCAGTTCAATTTCTTGTATTGTTTTTTCTTGAAATGCACGCAGACATTTAAGCACCTGTTGTATATGCATCTCTATAGCATTCTCTTGAACTAATGGCAAGACAAGAATTTGTCGTCTGGTGCAAATCAATAATATTTAGATTACATGCTTCTCATGATTATATATTGATTGATTTTATAATACTAACATACATCAGCTTTGTGCCTTTCAGGAAAAAAAAACATAAATCTTTGTATTTCTCTTCAACAATTTTCAGATTCATGGACTAGCAAGTACAGGAGGAGGGTTCTATGCTTCTGAGTTTTTTGGGCGACTGCTTCTTAACTTAGTTTATGACTTTACAGTTTTGGTACTGAAGAGGTATGTACCCGCCTCAACACCGAGCAAGGCGGGTCAACCCACAAGATAAAGACATTATGAAGGCACAAAGCCAAAACCTATGCGCATGGCGCATACAAAACATGCTCAGGCATCATATGCCCAGGCACACATATGCTCGCGCATCACATATGCGCGCGGCGCATCAGCGCGCGGCGCATATCACATGCTCGTGCATATCACATCTGCGCATGAAACATCTGCGCGTGAGAATAAAGAGAAGACCTCGCGCATCCTCAGGATTGGCGCATATCACACATGCACATAATCGACCTCGTCCTTATCCAAATCAGGATTAGGGCAACCTTGATTGTGCACGTCAGACAACCTTCCAGAAGGCATCTTTTTAAGGAGTAAGAATATGCTGATGTTGACAGCTGCCAAATGAAAGGTCGACAACTCAGCATGACACATGTGCTACCACGTGATTACAACCAACGAGAAAGCGCCAGGTGTCCCAGAGGACACGTGGCGCAGTGCGATTGGAGGAGGCCAACGAGGCTGAGCCCAATCAGTGGAAACCCTAGCACTATAAATACAGCATCAACTCCACTTTGATGGACACATTCATACTCAATCATTGACAGTTACAGGCAGTGATATCACATTCAATCATATTGAATTACATTCACTAACAGTCAGTTACATACAAACACACAGTCACACAATCATACAGTATTCAGCTATTAAGCAATACTCTCCAGATTCCCTTACTCTCACATTATTATCTTCTCCTACATATACTTATTCTCACGCCGGAGGGTTACCCCAAAGAGGACCCCTCTGTCCCTTTCTGAGGGGTAAGTTAACGGCGTTGTTCATTTTGTAGGTGGAAGAACACAGATCCAGAAGAACCATCGGTGAAATAGTACAATCAAAACCCGAGGAAAGTAGATCTGCTACCAGTGAGAGATCCACGTTTCTTCATTGGCGCCATCCACTGTTACAAACGGCAATCAGATCTCATCAGATCTACATAAAAAAAATCAATCACCATGGTTTCTGGCGTTCGTAACGCTGATCAAGCTCTGGAGGATATTGAACGTGAGGGTGTCAATGAGGGACAGCAGTTTCTGAGGGTGCCGCGTGATTCTACGCGCGCCACCAGTAACCGTCCCTTCATCACAACCCCTCACGGCCAGACTGAAACTCCTCCAGACGATCTCACGTTACAAAATCTTGCCGGCGCGAAACTGAAAGGACCAATGGGTCCAGAAGAAGAAACAAATGATCCGAATGAATGGCTCATAAACGAGCAGCGGCGTCTAATGGAAAAGTACAATGAAATGGTCAAACAGAAAAAGCTAGCCGACCAAACACAAAGGCAAGCGTTTGATAAGCAGACTACAAAAAGGCCGCGCGCGCCGGAAGACGGACATTCTGTTCACACTGCACACACTGAGTTCAGTGATGAAGAAGTGCATAGCATGAGGAAGACGCGAGATACTCATGCAGGAGGCTCACAACTCCGCGCGCCTGTGAACATGGCGCCTGGAGCCAGAGCAGATCTGGATCTGCACATGCCGTACAGCCCGCCAGTGAGGGGGCAAGTGGACGTAACCACGCCGTACAGGCCGGCCATCTTAGTGAAGCACTCAAAATTTACTGAGCGCATCGCTAAGGCCCCCATCCAGCACAAGACCAAGATGCCAAGTGGTCTGGGCAAATATGATGGCACAACAGATCCAGATGACTTTTTGCAAGGTTTCTATAACACGGGAAACCTAGAGAGCTGGACGATGCCAACATGGTGTCACATGTTTGCCCGCTGCCTTACGGGCGCGGCGCGTGTCTGGTTCGAGAGCTTGCCGACTGGGCAAATTGATGGGTTCGAGGAACTATTGGAAAAGTTCCAAGCCCACTTCGTACAGCAGCGCAGACACACGCGCGATCCTGATGACATCATGCACTGCGTGCGCAGGAATGATGAAACGATTGAGGACTACATCACTCGTTTCAATCAGGAGTCTCTGGCAATTGGGGGTATAACTGAGCAACTCCTGCGCGTGGCTTTTATACAAGGCGCGCGCAGTGATCAACTCCGCCGAGCTCTCGTAAGCAGAGATGGTATGCCTACCACTTGGGCAAAACTAATGGAAGCATCGCGAGTCTTCGCGAGAAATGAAAAACAGATTGCCCAAGATAGGGCAAGAGAAAGAGCGCATCAGGCTGAATCACCGCGCAGCAAAGAGAAGAGGGCCAAACAGAACTCTGTATGGTCCAGGTTGCAACCAACAAGTTTTTCTTCCGCAGAAAAGCAAACGCAACCAAGCTCACCCCAGCCCCAAAAAGATGTTCGTAATCGCGGGGAGGGTGACAAGAGGGAGGGCGGCAGAGATCCTAGCAGACCTCTGCCAAGAATATGGACTCCCCTCACTAAAACACCTTCACAGGTGTTAAGTACTGAGAATGTCCAATTCAAGCCCCCCAAGCAACTACACTACAAGGGACCGCAAAACAGTGGCAAATATTGTGAATTTCACAGGTCCCCGGGCCACAACACCGACGCATGCCATCATTTAAAGGATGCGATCGAGAAGGATGTAAAATCAGGCAGGCTGGCTCACTTGGTGAAAAACCAAAGAATAGAAGATGAGCAACCGGAAGGAGCCTCTGCCAGCAAGAAATACAAAAGAATCTGTGTGGCTGAGGGGGGACGACAAGGGCAGACGTCAAAAAAGAGAAGCGCGCAAATCCACGGAGATTGGCGCGAGCAGCAAGTTATCTTCCCAAGAATCAGGGGAGGCCCTTCAATCAGCAGCCCTCTCGTCATCACCACACACATTGCTCATTACGAAGTGTCAAAGGTCCTGGTGGACACTGGAAGCGAATCTGACATTATGTATGAGCAATGTTTCAGAAAGTTAGACCCGGCAGACCAAGCGCGGCTCGAGATGGTGAACGCACCAATATGTGGTGTTTCAAATGAAATCATCCATCCCCTAGGTCAAATTCAGTTTGAACTAACTATGGGGGATGATGAGCACAAGCGAGCCGAAGTTGTCAACTTCTTGGTCTTGCCCACCACGTCATGCCACAATATGATCCTGGGTAGGGGAACGATTGCCCAATTTAATGCTGTACCGTCGCCAGCGCACGGCGCATTCGGGTTCCCTACACCAACAGGCGTAACATTTGTTTACCGCGATCATTTGTGCGCAGTGACAAGTACGCCGCGGGAAGGGAGAATGAAACTTCCAATGGCGGACAATGCGCCAGAGAAGTGGATTTTAAACCCAAAATTCCCAGAGCAAACGGTCACAATTGGCGCTACCATTTCAGACGAAACGAGATTGAGAATGAAAAGGTTGCTCACAAAATACACGTCGGTCTTCGCGTGGCAACACTCCGATATAACTGGGGTCCCGCGAGACTTGGCGCAACATTCTCTTAACACGTTCAAGTCGGTGGAGCCAATTGCTCAGAAAAAGAGAATCATGGGGGATGAAAAGGCGAAGGCCATGAATGAGCAAGTTGAGGACCTGTTGCGCGCAAACATCATCCGCCCGATCCGATACCAGACGTGGGTAGCCAATCCTGTGATGGTAAAGAAAAGCAACGGGTCATGGAGGATGTGTATTGACTTCAAGGACCTCAACAAAGCATGTCCGAAAGACTGTTACCCCCTCCCAAACATCGACGCAAAGGTGGACTCCGTGGCGCCATTCAAGCTCAAATGTTTCCTGGATGCCTACAAAGGCTATCACCAGATTCAAATGGCACCACAAGACGAAGACAAGACTGCCTTCAGAACCGACAAGGGTGTTTTTTGTTACACAAAAATGCCCTTTGGTTTAAAGAATGCGGGCGCCACTTATCAGAGACTTATGGATTCGGTTTTCAGTGAACAAATCGGAAGAAATCTAGAAGTCTACGTTGATGATTTGGTGATCAAGAGCAGGGAGGAGAGACAAATGCTCAAAGACATCGAGGAAACTCTTCAGCGCTTAACGGAAGTCAACATGAAGCTCAACCCGAGCAAATGTACTTTCGGCGCGGAAGAGGGGAAATTTCTTGGTGTAATGGTCACTAAGGATGGTTTCAAGGTGAACCCTGAAAAGGTGGAAGCCATCCTTGACATGCCTTCACCATCCACCATGAAAGAGGTTCAGAAGCTGAATGGTAGATTGGTGTCAATCAACAGGTTCCTAGCGAACCACGCAAGCAAATCTACTCCATTCTTTAACACTTTGAGGAACTGCTTGAAGAAGAGCCAATTCAAGTGGACGCCTGAGGCTGAGCAAGCTTTCAGTGAGATAAAAGAATGTTTCATAAAGCTGCCCGCGCTCACAGCTCCACTTCCTGGCGAAACCCTTACATTGTACTTGTCAGCTGGAGACCGCGCTATCGGCGCAGTATTATTGGTGGATCGCAAGGGGATCCAAACGCCAATATACTATGTGAGTCGGGTGCTGACAGACCCTGAGACACGCTATTCCATCATGGAAAAGTTAGTTTTGTCACTAACACACGCGTCGCGAAAGCTTCATAGATACTTCAATGGTCATCCTATTGAAGTTTTGACAGGTTACAACATCCAGCAAGTCTTGCGACGCCCCGCGCTCTCCGGAAGGCTGACAAAGTGGGCGCTGGAATTAGGTGAACACACGATCACCTATAAGCCCCGTCCAGCAATAAAGGGTCAAGTTTTAGCGGATTTCATCACGGAAATCCCAGAGGGAAAGATTGAAGAAGCTCAGCGCGAGGTAGACCCTCCGCGAGCAAATGATGAAGAAGATGTTTGGAGGCTATTCACTGATGGAGCCTCCAACAGCGAAGGGTCCGGCGCAGGCCTCAAACTGGTGGACCCTGATAATCATGAATATACTTATGCTATTAGGTTGGACTTCAAGAGTACCAACAATGAGGCTGAGTATGAAGCCCTGCTGGCTGGTCTGCGCATTGCGCGCAAGTTTGGAGTTAAAAGGCTAGAGGCCCATGTTGATTCTTACTTGGTAGCTGCACAGGTCAATGGCCTTTATGATGCCAAGGAGAACACCATGCCTCTATATCTAGAGCAGGCAAAAAAGCTCGTTGAGCAGTTTGACTTCTTCAAAATCATACACATCTTGCGCAGCGAAAACAAGGCCGCTGACGCGTTGAGTAAGATGGCATCAACTAATTTTGATCACTTTGGCAAAGATGTCAGGGTGGAAGTGATGAGCAACCCGTCAGTGCAAACGCAATCTGTCCTTGTAATTCATACAACCCCTTCATCCTGGATAACTCCAATAATGGAATTCCTGAAGGAGGGGAAGTTACCGGACGATCGCGCACAGGCGAGAAAGATAAGACACAAGGCGCAGAACTATGAACTACTTGATGGAACATTATATCGACGCTCTTATCTTGGACCGCTCATGAAATGCCTGGATGCTGAAGAAGCAAGCTATGTGATTAGGGAGATTCACGAAGGAATCTGCGGAATACACGCTGGCCCGCGCATGGTGGTTGCCAAGGCAATGAGCTCAGGCTACTATTGGCCAGGCATGTACTTGGATGCGCTAAAAGAAATCCAAAAATGCAAGGCATGTCAGAGCTACGCGCCAAACACCATGCGGCCAAAGAACAACTTGATTCCAGTGACCTCCGCATGGCCTTTCCACAAATGGGCCATTGATATTGTGGGGCCCCTTCCGCAAGCGCAAGGGCGAGTGAAATTTTTGGTAGTGGCGGTAGACTATTTCACAAAATGGGTTGAGGCCAAGCCACTAGCAAAAATCACATCTGAGGCGATGAAGCAATTTATCTGGAGCCACATCATTTGCCGTTTTGGCCTTCCTATGGAAATTGTGAGCGACAATGGCAAACAATTCACTGACAGGAAGATATCCAGCTGGCTCAAAGAATTGCACATCAACCAAATCTTCACTTCGGTCTACCACCCTCAGGGGAATGGCCAAGTGGAGCGCGCGAATCAAAGTTTGTTAAATGGGCTGAAGAAAAGGTTGGAGGGAGAAACCCATTCTTGGGTCGAAGAGTTACCTAATGTCCTGTGGGCGCACAGGACATTAAGCAAAACTAGCAATGGCGAATCCCCGTTCAGCCTAACCTATGGGACAGAGGCTATGATCCCAGCAGAAATTGGATGCCCATCCCATAGGGTACTCATGATGAGCAAGACTGATAACGAGCGCGAAAGAAGATTGGACCTCAACTTGCTTGAAGGGCGCAGAGAAGCGGCTATCATCAATGAAGCCAAGTACAAGAAAAAGCTGGAAAAATATTATAATCAGCGCGTTAAAGAATGCCACTTCAAGAAAAATGATTTTGTCCTTCGAAACAATGAAGCTAGCCGCGCAATACCCCCAGGAAAAATGTCCCCCAATTGGGAAGGACCTTATCAAATCTCAGAAGAATTGGGGAAAGGCGCGTACACTTTAAAAGATTTGAATGGAAAAAAGATACCGCGCGCGTGGAACGCAGCACAGCTTAGAAAATGCTTCATGTAAAAATTCAAATATGTAATCAAGGATAACAAGCCATCATGAATGATGATTCGCGCTATCTTTCAATATTTGTTCTATTACCTTTGCATACATGTTTCACACTTCCTTTATTAATTTGGAGCAATATGACAACACTATATTGACTTCAAAACAAAATAAAACGAAGTAAAACATACATGCGCGAGCCTTAGCTCAAACGCGTTAACGAGTCTTAACTCTAAAACGTCAGGGCCTTAGCCCAAACCTACGAGCCTTAGCTCAAACACGTTAACGAGTCTTAACTCTAAAAACGTCAGGGCCTTAGCCAAAAACAAAGAGCCTTAGCTCAAAACACTCACAAACATCCATCTTACATCCCGCGCAGCCTGATCATAAAAATCCCTAAACACAACTAAGGCAAAGTACATGCCAAATCATAGTTGTTAAGGTCTCAGGTCGAGGTCGCGCGCGGAATCATAGTGGATATCTGAGTAACACATGCTGACATGTAATGGCTAAAAATCATAATTCCATATAAAAAACGCGCGACAACGACGCGCAAAAAAGGAATAGTGAAAAGTCATCGCGCGTGTCAGCATAAACAAGATACTGCGAAACCACTTACAAAATAGGACTATGGTTAAGTAAATAATTTCCTTACAACCTTGTTCTTATTTTAACGTGCAAGCATATCTTATATCTATACAAGCAAACATGAAGAGATGAATGGAAATGCGCAAGATGTGAAAAAGGGAAAACAAATTTCATTCCATAGCATTGAAATTTACAAGTGTGATGAGTTACAAATTACAAGTATAACAAAAAACAAAAAAAAAAAAATTAGAAAGATGAAGGGCTTCTCAAGTCTCCACGTCGACGTCAGCCACTTCATCACCCTCATCATCTCCCGCAGCATCTGGCGCGGCCCGCTCCTCATCTCCAAACTGACCATAGTCAAGTTCTTCCTCCTCAATGGAGTCTTTTATCACGACGGTGTCAGGAGCAGATTCTTTCGCCGCGCCAGAGCCGCTGGCAGGGGCAACATCCCCCGCGCCACCATCATCGCCACCAGCCCCCTCGCATTCATCGAGCAACTTCTTTAGCGCGCCGAGGTCGGGCTGGTCAGCAAGCGCAGCTATCTGCAAATCATTAGAAAAGTATTAAGTACAAAACACTTGGAAAATTAATCAAGAAAAACTCATTAAGGTCAAGGTACCTGCACAAGGATGGGGATGGGAGTATTCATATACTTCTCCCCCACCGCAGCCATGTCCGCGCAGGCCGCGTCGCTCTTGTAAGGGTACTCGGATGGGTTCTTCTTCAACATCCCATATTCATAGCCATCCGTAAACCCTTCAGCTCGACCCACCAAGCGCGCGGCAGCATTGCAGTCCATCACAAGGGCCTGAAACTCGCCAGAATATTTCATCGCTAAAGCGCAACGAGTCATGCCCTGTGACACCAGCCATTGGCGATCCTGCGCGAGGCCAGCAACAGACGTCTCGAGGGCAGGAACCTGGGAGTTTAATAACTCAACAGTTTCCTTGGTCTTTTTTAGCTCCTCTTTATCAGACGCTGCTGCCGCCAAAATTTTTTCTTTCTCCGCCTGCGCAGCATCAAGTGCTTCCTGGCTAGACGCTGCCGTCGCCAAGGCCTCATCCCTATCGGCCTGCGCGGCCGCCAAATACTTCTTCAGGCGCGCAACCTCACTCTCCAGTGATGATTTCTCAGTGATATTCTGGACGATAGCTTGGTCACGCGCCTCCGCCTCCAGTTCCAAGTCACGCACTCTCCGCGCGAACTTGGCAACTTCGGCCTCCGCCACCTGCTGCTTCTCCCGCGCAGCTTGGAGCTCATGCCCGCGCTTAATAAAGGCGGTGTTGGCACTTGCTCGGTTTTCGCTGAGCTCCGCCTGGAGTTTCTCAGCTCGTGCGCGAGCATCAGAAAGGTTCCAGGCAGCCACCTTAGCCTCTTGCTGGGCTTCCACAAGAGCATCGCGTACTTTAATATAATCACGATGAAGCTCTTGGGAGGCAGCAAAGAAAGCCGACCCAGCGAAAATGTGATCGTTGAGCAAGTCAGCGCGGGTGCGCCCCTCCTGATACCTCCTTTCAGTAGGAGGCACGGCATGAGCCCAGAAGTCCTCGCATACACCCATGGATTGGAAGGAACTGTCTTCGTTAATATTCCATCTCGGGCGGTAAACGTGGTCACCTTCCTGCAAAACACAAGAAATGTTCTAAGTCATAAAAACATACTTATATGGAAGTACGCGCAGCGGAGCAACAAATTAAAACATACCTGCGGGGATGAAGCAGAAAAGTCAGCGCCAGCCTTACCAGAAGTCTGCGCTGCGAAGACTTGTGGCATCGCAGGGCTGGCACGGACTCCGAAGGAGTCTTCAGCTTGAGCTCCCTCATCTTCTTCAATCGACCTCTTCTCCTGCGACCTGGAGGGCTCCAAACCAGTCTCGCGGAGAGGGCTGCGCGTAGGAGGAGGCGAGGGAGGTCTCGACGCCGCCTGTTCGGCGCGCAATACGGCTTCCTGCTCCTTTGTAATCCCAATAAGGGGAGACTCAGCACTAGCAGGAGCAGGAGCAGAACCAGCGGCGCCGGCAACGGCGCCAGGAGTGTCACCAGCAGCTTCTACGCCAGCTACAACTCCTATGAACAAATCAACAACAAAAAATGGTTTATGATTTGATCAAAACAAAAAATTCAGAAGACAATGGCGCAAAACATACCTTCGCGCAATTCTGTTCGCGCGGCGAACATCGCCATAAAGTTCATTCTACCCTTTTCTGAGGGTAGAACAGGGGACTTCGAAGCAGCCCCCGGCGCAGCCTCAGCACCTTGTTGCGCCTGCGGCTGATCTGCTACCGTCGCCGGTCCTGCAAACATTCAAATGCGAAAAGATTTAATAATAATTCAATCAGAATCGCCCTCATTGAACCATTATGGGTAAGCAAAGTATACCTTTCGCAGGCACGACACTGCTTCTCTCTTCAGCCGCGCGAAGGGAGGAGGTCACGCCACCATACCTCAAGTGGACAGGAGGTCTGCCCACTTTCACAGGCAGGGAAGCTAAAGAAACCTTGGTGGTAAACACCTGGGTTTCCTCAGGTCCCTTCGTTTGAGCATGGGGATGAGCGACAGGGGTGTCATCTTTCTTCTGTTTCTTACTGCCCCCTGCGCCAGATTTTCCCTTAGCTTTGCGCTTTAGTAGGGGCGCCTCCTCTTCCTCCTCCTCCTCTTCCGCGAGCTCCAGCTCGTAGTTTTCGAGCGCATCTGCAAATACAAGCAACAGAACTGTTAATAAACTTTGGTATTCTAAAGGAATAAGCATAAGTGCGAAGGCTTACCAGGCGCGTCGCTATCAAAGTCAAATTCCAGATCCACAGGGATGAACATGTCATCGAAGCGATCTGGGAAGCCCACTTCCCCAGCGCCCAGCGGGACGGAGCCACCCTCCACTTGATCATCGTATGCGGCGTGGAAAAACTCCTTGGTTACTGCGCAAAAACAAGACAAATAATATCAGCAAAGGCAAATTTTATTAGCGCGGAAATAAAGCAATGCGATAACTTACGCAAGCCGTCCACTTGGATGACAGGCTCCGCCGCGCTGTCGGCCCACAGCTTACTCATGCCGACCCCCACCAGCGCCTCCTCGCGAATTTTCTTGGCGGGGGATGGTTTGGCGGTCAGTTTCTTAACCCAGGCGCCGGTTGGGTTCTTAATCACATCCGCATCCGCGGGCGCAGAATCAATCGCGCGCATCGTCATGCGGCCGCATGGGGATTACACCAGCCCTGATGTAGAAGAACCTCTCAGACCAGTCATGAAGGCTCTTGAATGACACGGTGCTGCACTTAACCTTCTGACTGCGAGGAATAAAGGAGATCCAAGAATCTTGGATCTTGGGCTTGTAAAAAAATTGAAAGCGCCGAGGGGTGGGCTCCTCGCGCTGTGATTTGCACATGAACTCGAAATGAGTCATGCGCACAAGTCCAAACGGATGGACTTGGGATATATGTATCCCAAAAAACCGTAACACCGCGCCTACAAACCTTGTCATCGGAAGACGAAGGTTGCAGTGGGTGAAAAAATGGGTGTACAGTGAAATATAGCCGGGAGGCGGGTCCGCCGCCGTTTGCCCGGCCACAGGCAACATGCAGCCAAGCACAGGGAGAAAACCCTGTGACGAGATGAGGGTGTCGAGATCGGCCTGCCTCAGTTTGCAGGGGATTTCATTCCACCTTTTCGTGGCCTTGGTCCTCCCTACTTCCTCCAATGTGGTCTCAACAACCCTCTTCCCCTTGCCCTTTTGCTTCAATGTCGACATCACCACAGATTTCACACGACGTCTTCGAGAGGCAATAGAGGTGATTGAGGGGTTAGAGGAGTCTGAGCTATCAGACATACAATAACAACAGCAACAGATAACAGGGTATTTGGAAGCAATAACCAGAAAATCGGAAAGATAGAAGCTTTGGAGTACACAACAATGAAGATGAAGATAAAAATTTTTCCTAAGGGCCTACTTTTATAGGCCCAGGAGAGAGAAAAGTGGCAACTGATCGGATTTCACGCGCCCCCACTCGCAGGTGTAAGCCAACGAGGGCGTGGCACGTATCCCTAACACTGTTGAGGGGACATAAAAACGTAACGGAACTGCCACGGAGCAGAGACGCGCCCCCACTCGCAGGTGCAAACCAATGCGAGCGCGACACGTGTTCCAGACAGCTGTGCGAGGGGACATGAAAGGCAACTGTAGCACCTCGAGCACACAAAACGTTCTGACACGTTTCCGGCGCACGTCACCACCAACCAACCACGTGTTTGGACCCTTCGTTTCAACCAAATGGATAGAACTTCGCGCAACGATGGAAACAACCAAGAAAACGACAAAACCCCATTAAAAAGACCAAATCAGTTAGTCTAACATCTATCTTACCTCGCTCGCGCGAGAAAAGACACACATTAGACTGGGGGGGCTTGAAGAGGTATGTACCCGCCTCAACACCGAGCAAGGCGGGTCAACCCACAAGATAAAGACATTATGAAGGCACAAAGCCAAAACCTATGCGCATGGCGCATACAAAACATGCTCAGGCATCATATGCCCAGGCACACATATGCTCGCGCATCACATATGCGCGCGGCGCATCAGCGCGCGGCGCATATCACATGCTCGTGCATATCACATCTGCGCATGAAACATCTGCGCGTGAGAATAAAGAGAAGACCTCGCGCATCCTCAGGATTGGCGCATATCACACATGCACATAATCGACCTCGTCCTTATCCAAATCAGGATTAGGGCAACCTTGATTGTGCACGTCAGACAACCTTCCAGAAGGCATCTTTTTAAGGAGTAAGAATATGCTGATGTTGACAGCTGCCAAATGAAAGGTCGACAACTCAGCATGACACATGTGCTACCACGTGATTACAACCAACGAGAAAGCGCCAGGTGTCCCAGAGGACACGTGGCGCAGTGCGATTGGAGGAGGCCAACGAGGCTGAGCCCAATCAGTGGAAACCCTAGCACTATAAATACAGCATCAACTCCACTTTGATGGACACATTCATACTCAATCATTGACAGTTACAGGCAGTGATATCACATTCAATCATATTGAATTACATTCACTCACAGTCAGTTACATACAAACACACAGTCACACAATCATACAGTATTCAGCTATTAAGCAATACTCTCCAGATTCCCTTACTCTCACATTATTATCTTCTCCTACATATACTTATTCTCACGCCGGAGGGTTACCCCAAAGAGGACCCCTCTGTCCCTTTCTGAGGGGTAAGTTAACGGCGTTGTTCATTTTGTAGGTGGAAGAACACAGATCCAGAAGAACCATCGGTGAAATAGTACAATCAAAACCCGAGGAAAGTAGATCTGCTACCAGTGAGTAGATCCACGTTTCTTCAGGTACTATTTGAAGCTTTCCTCAGATATCTTGTAATTTTTATCAGCTTTTACAAATTTTCAAGTGCTTATCCAACCCACTAACTCTTTTTTTTATTGCCAGGTATAGCATGAGGAGTCACTGCAGTTTGCACAAGGTGATCATGCCATCACTGGTTTAAAAAGTCAATGCAGACTTGCAGAGCATAAAAGAAAACGGTTCGAAATGTGTTTTTCTGTGAGCTGCATGTTGGCATACTGGCCTTAATTTGGACTAAATGTAGAATACATAATTTCCACCTTAAAGCATAAGAAAGCATGTATATATATCATCATGCTTCTTAATTTCAGAATTTTCACATTTGATAAGATTGTATTATGAAACTATAATATGTGGTGAGTCATATATATATATAATAGCCTACAGTTGAGCTTTACTCGAAAGTTATCCTTATTCGCCATGTATTTACTATTTTCCTAAATATTTACAACTTTAAACAATGTAAGCCTATAAACAAACTGAAATTTAAGTTAAGCGTTTTTGTTTAAAAATGAAAGAACATGAACAAAACTTTCATTTAACTAAATCAATGAATGTATTTAATGTGGCATTAGTTATAATGAATCGATGAAATCATGAACGAGTAAGTTGAATCTATCTTTAATACCTAAAACCTCTTGAATCGTTTTATACAAGACATACAATTGATTATTAATGTTTTTAAAAACTATTTTGTAATTTTGATATTGGGGGTACTTATGTCATTATTTAATTATTGCCGACATAAACTTGATTCAGGTTAAATCAAAACATGTACATATTTGGATGAGAAACTGGTTGATGTTCATGTAGGTAATTAAATACATCTTGATAATGATGTTTATAATGTGGATATCATGCATGCCATTTTGTGAAGAGCACTATTATTTATCGTGTATAAATATATCGTTTACCTATACATGAGTTGATTTGAGTACTATTCATTATTTTATAAATGGGTCAGCTTTTGGTAATGTTCATCTTTTCATATGGGTCAAGTTTGGGTAATAGTCGCTCAAAAGTGTTTTAACCCTTTTACTTAAATCTCAATTAATATTGTGAGTAGAGTACTTATTCAAATGGATTTAATATTGCTTCTATCAAATGTGATATGATTGATAAGATTGTATTATGAAACAACAAATATTCAAATTTTTGTATGGACTTTGCATCATGGACTTATATTTGAATATTGCTTTTAAGCATTAGGTCTTAAATAAATATTTAAAAGTAGATAAGGGTTGCATGTCTATTCATTATAAGTTTTTATTTATTTAAGTGTAAATAAAGCATTGTTAAATATTTTTTATATTTATTTATTATAAGTTTTTATTATTTTAAAATGTTTGATACTTAGGCCCGTGTATCATGCGGGTTTATAACCTAATAATAATAATAAATCAAAACTTGTTGTTTGTTCCGGGCAGGCTACCAACCTGTTAAAGCTTCTTTCCCCCCACTTTCTTTCTCTCTCACACAAACACAAACACAAACTCAACCATCAAACCGCGTCCGTGGGGTTTAAACCTCTACAGACTACAGTTGTGGGGTTCATACTTCATACAGTTTCAAAATCACTTCAATTTTCAAACTGTCTTCAAACTCTTTTTCATGATTAAAGCAAATCATATTACCGTTACCTTTTCTTAAATAAATTCTTTTCTTCTTCATTTTCATTCTCAAAAAACCAAACATGAAGCGAACCAAGTTAGACTGGTCCATTCAATTCCTATCCATTTCACTTCTTTTATATTTACTCATTATCAGTTTAGAACTCCCATTCATATCAAACATACCCACCGACAAACTCTAGTTCGATCACAACATTAATCCAAACACAAACCCTCATGTTTTGGCTTTAGATAGTCAAGAAGAGTTACAACAAAAACAAGCCCCCGTTCGACCCATCAATGTCCCGTTAATCGCTCCGAAAACACCATCGAATTCGACCCGAAAGGTTAACAGTTTAAGTTTTGATTTGAATTTGAATAGTTCGAGTAATGAGTCTTTCGGGTTTGGGGATATTAAGAAATCAGCTAGTGAAGCTTTTTTATTTGGGAAAAAAGTTTGGGAAGAACTCGAATCGGGTCGAATTAACGGATTTGAAATTAAGTTACCCGAGAATCGGACCGAGAGTTGTCCGAATTCGATAGTGTTATTGGGTTCGGTGTTTAGGGACCAAGGGAGCGTTATTGTGCTTCCATGTGGGATGACATTGGGATCACAAGTGACGGTTGTGGGCCGGCCGAGGGAGGCTCGTGCAGAGTATGACCCGAAGATTTCGTTGTTGAAATCGGGGCAGTATTTGATGGTGTCTCAGTTTATGATGGTGTTGCAGGGTTTGAAGACGGTGGATGGCGAGGATCCGCCGAGGATTTTGCATTTTAACCCGAGGTTGAAAGGGGATTGGAGTGGGAAACCGGTGATTGAACAGAATACGTGTTATCGGATGCAGTGGGGATCCGCTCATCGGTGCGAAGGGTGGAAATCTCGGCCCGATGAAGAGACCGGTAAGCAGTTGTTATTATTATTATTGTTGTTGTTGTTGTTAGTATTAGGATGATACAGGATCAAATATATTTTATTCTTAACATTAAAACTGTGAGAACTAATTTGTTGTTATCATTAGGATTATTTTTATAGGTGTTTTCTGTTATTTTGTGTTCGTATTTGCTAATTTTTGATTATGAGGCGTTATAAGTATTTGATGATTTATATTTTGTTATTATTATTAGATATTTTTCTTTTGTTGTTATAAGTATTTGCTGGTATTTGCTGTTATTATTTTGTTCTTGATCTTGATTCCTTTGTTCTAATTTTTAGGTTTTTTTCTTTGTTGTTATAAATCATTATTATGTAGATTGGTATTGTAGTTGGTATTGTTTCTTGCGTTCCCGGCCCGATGAAGAGACCGGTAAGTGGTTGTTATTATTATTGTTCTTGTTGTTGTTGTTGTTAGTATTAGAATGATACAGGATCAAATACATTTTATTCTTAGCATGAAAACAGTGAGAACTAATTTGTTGTTATTATTAGGATTATTTTTATAGGTGTTTGCTGTTATTTTGTGTTCGTATTTGCTAATTTTCGATTATGAGGCGTTATAAGTATTTGCTGATTTATATTTTGTTGTTATTATTAGATATTTTTCTTTTGTTGTTATAAGTATTTGCTGGTATTTGCTTGTCAGTATTTTGTTCTTGATTTTGATTATTTTGTTGTAACTTTTAGGTTTTTTTCTTTGTTGTTATAAATCATTATTTATGTATATTGGTTTGTAGTTGGTATTGTTTCTTACGTTCTCATTTTTTTATAAATTAGTATTATTTCATACTAATTAGGATTAGTATGCATAATTAGATGATGGCTAGTTAAGTATTAGTGGTTTTGTAGTTGATGGTGAGGTGAAATGTGAAAAGTGGATTCGTGATGACGATGATCACACGGAGGAGAAAAAATCGAGCTGGTGGTTAAACCGGCTCATAGGTAGAACGAAGAAGACGGTGACGGTTGACTGGCCTTACCCTTTTGTAGAAGGGAAGCTATTTGTTTTAACGCTTAGTGCCGGATTAGAGGGTTATCATGTTAATGTCGATGGACGACATATTACTTCGTTTCCTTATCGAACGGTTAGAAAACATTTTGAATAACTTATATTTTAGAAATAAACATTTTTAATTGAAAACATTTGAGTTTGTTATAGGGCTTTGCGTTGGAAGCTGCTACGGGTTTGGCTTTGAACGGGGACATTGATGTGAATGCTGTTTTTGTGGCTTCGTTACCGTCAACACACCCAAGTTTTGCCCCTCATCGACACCTGGAAATGTCGGATAAATGGCGGGCCCCGCCTATTCCAGACGGGCCTGTTGATATGTTTATTGGTGTGTTATCAGCCGGGAATCATTTTTCTGAACGGATGGCGGTTAGGAAGTCTTGGATGCAGCATAGTCTTATTAAATCTTCACGTGTTGTTGCTCGTTTCTTTGTTGCATTGGTATGTGAAGACACAAATAACAAGTTTAACGTTTCATGTTGCTATTATTATTAATATTATTGTTCTTTTAACCTTAAACGAGTTGCGTTTTCCAGCATGGGAGAAAGGAAGTGAACATTGAGTTAAAGAAAGAGGCAGAATTCTTCGGGGACATTGTGATTGTGCCTTACATGGATAACTATGATCTTGTCGTGTTAAAAACCGTTGCAATATGTGAATACGGGCTAAGTTATGAAAAATGGTCTCGTTTTGTATGCTAACAGGTACTTAATATATATTTTTTTATTTTAAAAATTCAGGTTCGTACGGTATCTGCCAAATATATCATGAAGTGTGACGATGACACGTTTGTTAGAGTTGACTCATCTTTAAACGAAGCTAATAAAATAGGCGATGGCAAGAGCTTGTATATTGGAAACATGAATTATTATCATAAACCTTTACGAAGCGGTAAATGGTCCGCCACATATGAGGTATTAATACTACTCTTAGTTCTTTTAATCAATGTTGTAAAAGTAGGTTTACAAAGTCGAGTACTCACTGAGTACTCGCTACAAGGTATATCGCCAATGCGAGTTTCTTTAACTCCGCATAGTTACTAAGAATCGATCAAATGTGGTCAACCTCAGCCGGAATCGCATCTAGTCGGTGAACGTGAGCCGACTTTGACTTTTAAAAATAAAACATCATTCGTAAGAACAAATATCATTTTTTATTAATGATTAGCAATTTTTAGAATAATTTATTATATAAAAATGTATTTCTTTTATTTATATTGATATTCACTTATTTTCTTATAAATATTAGTAAACTTATGATATTTGACATATATATAATATTCAATAAATAATTTTCTTTATATTTATCATGTCCAAGTACTCTGAGTACACCCAACTCCCCAGTCAGCCGCCTAGGGTCCGCCTAAAGACTTTTGCAACCTAGCTTTTAATAAAACTTTTATTAAAAGCTAGGTTGCAAAAGTCGTTAGGCGGACCCTAGGCGGCTGATTGTGGCGTTTGGTGTACTCGGAATACTTGGACATGATAAATATAAAGAAAATTAATGGCCAGAAGTTTTATATTGTTAATGTTAATGTTAATGTTAATGTTATTACAAGAGATGATACACGTTTAAGATGATTTAAATATATTGTAAATGTTATCAGGAATGGCCCGAAGAAGATTATCCACCGTATGCAAACGGTCCCGGCTACATTATATCATCCGACGTTGCTGATTTCATTGCAACCGAATTTGAGGAACATAAACTGAAGCTATTCAAGATGGAAGATGTGAGTATGGGAATGTGGGTGGGACAATTTAACAGCACGAAACGTGTTGAATACGTGCATAATTCGAAGTTTTGTCAATTTGGTTGCGTGGAAGATTATTACACCGCACACTATCAATCTCCGAGACAAATGTTATGTATGTGGAACAAGTTACAGATTTATGGCCGCCCTCAATGCTGCAACATGAGATGACACCCACCGTGACAAAGTGTGGGCCGATCAACAAAAAAACGTGCTCGGTTTGGGATTCTTTAATTATTTTCGTTTTAAGTTCCCTTCTTTCTTAGATGGGTGTTTATTATTTCGATTATACATACCGTGTATGGGGAAGTTTTGGTACGGGTCGTTGTAATTTAATGTAGAACTTGTTGGATCTTAAATTAAGAAGTGCATCTTTCCCCTTGATGATCAACATGGGTAGTTTTAGTTAAGCGTCGGTCAAAATGCGCCGGGTTTGTTTATGTTGATTTAAAGTGTCTGCACTGGGATGGTTTTACCCGGTTTTAGGATGCTTAGGTGGTTGTTTTAGGCGATTTTGCCGTTAAGTTGGTTTTAGTGTGGTAATGATCTGGTAATGTTTTTGAGTTTATTTGTTGACTAGGTTTTCGATGTTTTTGAAGAATACGTGTTTTTCTGATGTAGCAGCTAACTAGACACGTTTTAAAGTGTTTATCGGGTCTCTTTATCGTGGATAAACTTAAAACACTGCGTGTTCAATATTCTAAGTTTTTGTTATTCAGGGGTTCTAATGGTCATAGGAAATTGTACTCGCTATAAGAAGTTCTAGTTCCGTCAATGATAAGATTTATAACATTTATACGTTTGGTCAGCGACAAATTTTATGTATTTTTAGAAAGTAAATGGTTTTTCAAGAGAAAATTAAGTTATATTACTTTCAAACATCAATATATGTATATTTCAACAATAAATATGAGACATCAGTTGAGGTCATAAACAAAAAAATTACAGAAAAATACTCAGAAAATTTGATGATAATTTACTTGATAATAATAATACATTAATACATGAGTGTAACATGTTACCATACAGCCTCTAAAAGCTCAACCCAATGAAAAGCAAGAGAAGCAACAACAGGCTCGTGCACGAATCCTTCAACGCGTTCGCACCAGAACCACTAGGAGAAGTTGGAGCCGGGGTCCCTGAACCCGCAGTCCTAGTTTCATATGCACACGTGTAACCACAACGGCTCGGAGGAACAACTCTATACACCCCACTAGAAGTTAACAAATACACATCCTTGTTATTATCTTGACCGAACGAAAAAAGATAACCCAATGCAGGTATCTCACTCCCGGGTACAAGATCACATGGGACCGGAGAATCCTTAGCGCAACCGAAAGTAATACCACTCGTTGTAAAGTTCCCGCTATTCACCGGTGTTTCAACCCCGGCCCACATATTATGCGCGTATAGATCTCCAAACAAGTAACTGAAAAACAAAAAACAATAACAAAAACCAACATTCAACATTTGACTTTGAAAGTCAAAACATTTGACCAAAAGTCAAACTTTAGTTTACCTTCCCTGCAAACACGGATCAGTTATGGACCGATAAAAGAACCCGCCTGTAATCGAAGCCGAGCCTTCGTTCTTGTTTACGTCCGAATGTTTATATCCCATAACCGAAAAAATAGGATTTATGGAGCTTGCAGATGTGTTTCCACCAGGAGTTCTTTCAGGAGTGTAAACAGTTGTTCCTTCATAAACACGCCATCCGTAGTTCCCGTTTTTAGTTATCGTATTCACTTCTTCGTATTCGTTCTTCAACAAATGAAGCAATATTAAGCGTTTTTTTTTTTTAAATGTAGTGTTGTTTGAATGAGAATGGTTTGAAATTTAAAATACCTGGCCTACATCTCCACACATGAAATAAGATGGTCTTTCTGAGTCAAAGCTGCAACGCCACGGGTTTTGTAATCCTAAGGCCCAGATTTCGGGCAGTAAATCATTGTCTTCGGTATACGGATTGTCACTCGGGATAGAATAGTTTCCCCATAACCCGAGGCTCGTGACTTCTGATTCACCTGGATTTAAAGTATTAAGTTTTGATGATCTGGAGTATGCAAATTGTATAGTTTGACTTTTGAGGTCAAACTGTTACTTCTGTTGACTCTAATCTGATGCTTTTTCATTATGAAATTTAATAAAAATTTATTTGTTTTTGCTTCATTTTTAACTTATGTTTTATGCTCTTTCTGAAATTTTACATAATTTTAAACTTTAAGAATTCAATTTGAAGTTAAAAGTTGGTCTATTTGACTTTAAAAGTCAACTGTACATGTTTATTAACTGTTGTGACTCATATTTGACTTACTAGGTATGTTATCAACATCAAATCTCATAATCTTGCCAAGCAATGACTTCTTGTTCTGCGCAAAATTATACGGATCACCCGCACCCCCATCCCCCATCATGAAATACAAGTACCCGTCCGGTCCAAACAGAATCTGTCCAGCGTGATGAGACGTGAATGGAAGTCCCATCGTAAATATCCTCCTCACTTCAACGGGCGAAGCCTTTGTAATCTTTAAAAAAAGAAGAAAAACAAAAAAACGTACCCAGTAAAATCCCACTGATAGACAGACCATTTATTAATATAAAAATCCATAAAAAGTAATAATACTTACTACGGAAGCGCGTGAGGATGACGTCACGTTAGCCGAGTATTCAGCCACCACACTCTGATACTGGCACGGCTGAGCTGGAGTATCCGACCCGAGCTTCGACGGATCACAATTCACGTCGGAGTTACACGCACACCGACCCGCGCAACTTGGCGTTTGCGTTTTATCGCAATTAAACGAAGCGAAAAAACGCCCGTTTTGCGCGAAATTCGGGTGCAAAGCGATCGACATCAACCCGAACTGAGTATCAAAATGAACCTCATCAGTCAAGTCAAGAAACGGGTTGGACTCGTCGAGATCCAACCCACGCCCAGACCCGAATTCCGGAATCGTAGCTAACCAAATTTGACCTTTCTGGTTCGAGAAAAACGCGCGGTTCGAACCATCAGTATGAGTCACCATATCCAAATAAGAGCCATTGGCTATCTTTTCCAAACACATACCGGTTGGGACCGATTTCGTGCTATTTGTAGTAATAGTCAAGCTCACTTTTTCGCCATCAAAACAAACCGAATCATTTACCCGAGGCCCGCCAATTACGTTACAAAATTCGGACCCCGATGGCCATATATCACTAAGTTTATTACTCGAATTCGACGACGAAAAAGGCGAATATTTTATAGATACATTTTGACATGTATCCCATACTTTTTCACAAAAACTGTTGTCATTTGAAACACTAGAGTTGCATAGGACAGGAACATGTGGTGCAACGGGTCGGGTCGTAAATAAGTCTGCTGAAAACGGGTCACATCGCTGAAGACGAACAAATGAAATAACAAATCTTTGTTAAACGTCTTTTTTAGAACGACATCTATATTATAAAAAAAATAGTTTGTGATACATAAAGACAGACGGACCCATAACAATAATATTAATATAAGTTTATACCGAGCAGAGGATGGATTTAAGGAGAGAAGCACAGGCAGGTTGAGATATGTTCAAGGAATCAAACTGTTTCTTTATGTTCGAGTCATCGGTCGAATCGCAGCATGAACTGCCATTGTAATTACAAAATAATAGTGGTGTCTTGGGTGTTAATGGTGCTTCTGTTACAATATTGTTACAATATACAAACAGTTCAATATTTGTTACATACAAAAGTATAATTATCAAAATTTAATAAAAACAACTTACTTGAATTTGTGCATAGTGGAAGTGAAAGAGCAGGGTTGATTATTAGTAGAAACAATGTTATACATAAGAAGATGTTTGCATTCATCATCATAATGTTGAACAATATCAAATGGTTATGAGACATTTGACTAGTGAATATTTGTTAAAGGAAACAGAAAGATAAAGATGGGATGGATGGGATGGTGATGGCATCAAAAGTTGAATCATGTAGGAGAGTTTATGGTTGACTTTTGCATTTATTCTTTGGTTGAATTTTGATATTTGGTAGTTGGTAATGGGATGGTTGCAAGATTTCTTACATTGTCTTGTTGACCATGGTGCTTCATTTATTAATTCAGGTATATTGGTTTTTATTGATTTTGATTATTATTTTTTAGTTACTGTCGGTTTTAATTACCGAATTAATTGTTGAATCATCTTTTAACGTATTTGTTTTTTATGGGTCATGACTAACAGTATCCTAACGTTATTTGCAAGTTGCTGGAAAACCTTTTTGCCCCAAAAACTCACAATTTTTTTGTGGGGAAGCGCAACACGAACATCAATGGCGGAGCTTATTGAGGGCCCGGGGTGGCCGGGTCCCCCTGTTTTTTTCACAGTAGTGTAAATTCATGCGTTTTTTACTGAAAATTTTAGCTCGGCCCCCTCGTGTATGAGTTTCTTAAATATATTTTGAGCCCCCCCCCCCTCCGGGAACTCGTATAAGCTTCGCCACTGATGACATCACTTGAACACCGCCACCACACCAACCAATTACTATCGCATGAGCACACCAACCGATTCCGACGATGGTTCTAGGGTTCCGGTGACCTCAATAATTGGGGTTTTTCTTCCTAAAGTTTCATTTCAAAGTTACAAAGATGTTTAAGACGAAAATGTTGAGTTTTCTGGAAAAAAATGTGAGTTTTCTGGCCAAAAACGTTTTTACGGCAACTTGCAACTAACGCCGTTAAAATTATGTTAGTCATGGACCGTTGGAAACAAATATGATAAAAGATGATAGTTGAGATATAAAATAATAATACACATTTATTTTATTTTGTCATAAAAGTTAAAACTATTTTTTCCTTAAACGACATTAAATCTGTCTACCGCAGAATTTGAACTTTTCAACCTTTAAAAAGGAAACATCTATTACATGCTAAGACATGTTAGAGTTGTTCTTATAAAAGACATGTTAAGTGATTGAAATTTTTGTCTTAATATGTAACATTTGGTTATGGATAAGACCGAAGGGTGTGGGGCTTCAACAGGGGCGCTAGAGCCCCTCCGCTCGCGTCCCTAGGCGCTAACACTAAACCACCAGGGGCGCTAGCGGGAAAAACAAGGCAGGCGTGAGCTGGTTAGCGGGAGAAGAGAGAGAGGAGGCACACCTTTTGATGTTTTTTGGACCGTTGGGGAGCCGAAAAAAACAAAAAAATATATATTCTCTATATAATTATACTCCATTTCACCCATTTTTATACCAAAACTTCAAACCTTCACCCAAAATCAATTCATCTTCTCAACTTTTTTTTAAAAAAAATGGCTGGAAATTGGTTCCCAAACCTTGATTCAGATTATCTTGACGACGATTTATGGTCGTCACCGCACCAACCGATGTTTTATTCGGAGCCGCAAGAATCATCCGGCTTTCAACCATCCAACACACAACCGTCTCCTAACTTTGTTGTTCCGGAGACACAAGAATCACAAGGTGAAGCTACGGGACCAAAAAGACGCGTCCACCGGAAAAAACCAGTTGCAACGGACGGGTCGGGACCGGCTTCGACTCCGAGGACGAAACGGAAAGCCACTCTGTGGTCATCGGATGAGAAGGAAGCCTTGTGTCGGGCTTGGATAGTCATTTCTAAGGATCGGCGTTGCGATAATTGTTTTAACGTTCTTAAAAAGATTTTTAATAAAAAAGTTAAATGGAAATCTAATTTATTTATTCATTTTGCAGCCGACTACCAACAGAGAAAGATTTTTTGGACAAAGGTTAGGGAGACGTTCTATGTAACACCCCGACCAAAGGCGGATTATACATCGGGGCGCCACATATTGTTTCATTACTCGTGACACTATTGGGTGTCAATATTTAATAAATACATTTATTCGCGCACGCGCAAGGTAAACACAAGATAACATAAATCATCATAAATCAATATATTATAAATCATAATATTCGAACAGCAAAAACTTGTCTTGATACATTTTAATCTAGGTCCAAAATAAAGAAAACTTCCTATGTGTCCATAAGCTCCAGAACAGCTACTGCAAACCTGAACATGTGTTAAAATAAACGTCAAACACTTGCGTGTTGGTGAGAAATCAAGTTTAATAGATAATAATAGATAACAATAAATCTGCGCGCAACACGTGTATGTCTGGTGTTTAACAAGGGTGCAATCAGATTGTGATCAAGCCTAAATAGATCATAGCTCATAGTTCATAGTTCAATCCGTGCTCCCAATTGAGCACAAAAACGAGAAAACATCTGTGCAAGTGTAAACAAAGAAAACCGTAAACGATAGGTCTCCCGTGTTCATCTAATGGATCCATGAAAACTGCGGAATAGGCCGAACAAAGCGGTTAATGATACACACATACAAATAAACAGCCAAGTAAACGTCCTCAACACATGGGATACGGCGCGACTAAAGTTCATAAACAAGTTTAAGACTCTAAGTTTGTACGAACACATGAACATCCCAAAACATTAAAAATAAAAAAGGGATTAGGTACGAGATTACTCACTTGATAAACGATGCGGTGTAAGATAAAGCAAGAACCAACTTTAAACAAGCACAAGTTAACCTATAAATAAAGATTATTGTTTTAATGATTTGTTTTAAGTCTTGATATAAGTTAGCATAATTAATAAGTAAATTATTATATATAATATATATATTACCGGAAAAGCAGGACAGAACAGGGAGGAAGACGGAGGCAGAGAGGGAGGCGGCAGAGAGAGCAAGGAGAACAGGAGAGATTAAGTGTTTTGTGTGTGTAGTGTTAGGAAAAATAATACTATTATTTATAGGGAAACCCTAGGAGACACAATCCCTAGAAAAGGGGAAAAGATCTCAAAAAGCAAAAGATTCCAAAAGCAAAAGATATCAAAAGATATGGCAGCAGGGAAAAAGAGAAAAAGCTGACAGGTTAACAGTAAAAAGGCATGGGCGGTTCAGAAAAAGGTACTGGTCAAGCATGGAAAAGCAGATCTCCAAAAGATAATGTCAGTCACTTTTTCTGCCAACCAATGGGGTTGGTACGCATGCTGCGCCAAAAGTGGCTTTTCAGACATAAAGCAGATTAGGTCAACAGCACAAAAGATAAGACAACACAAAAGCAACGGCTAGATTAAACAGAAGAAAACTCAAAGGGTTTAGCGCGAGAAGGCTCGAGCGCACGCGCGAGAGCGAATGCTGACAGAAGAAACCTTAGCGCGCCGCGGGAAGAACTATTATCCTTAGCGCGCCGCGGGAAGAATTACCATTCTTAGCGCGCCGCGGGAAGAACTACAATTCTTAGCGCGTCGCGGGAAGAACTACCGTTCTTAGCGCGCTGCGAGAAGAACTACAATTCTTAGCGCGCTGCGGGAACAGTTCGCCTCGCGTATCGCAGGAACAACTGGTCTTCGCGCAGGCTTCCTTGTAAGGGGTCTGGCGCGTGGAGCTGCGCAGACAACCTTAGGCGGGAAGGAACAAAGGACAAGCAAAGAGTTAGAAGAAAAAGAGGGAAACAAGGCGGAAAGAGAGAAGGAAGAGGGACGGGACGGTGGAAAGAAAGAGAGAGAAAGAGGCGGGAAGGAAAATATATTATTATTATTAAAAGTAAAATATAAGTATAAATAAATATTAAATCATAAAAGAAAGAGATCGGGTCAGAGAAACGGGTACCTGGGTCGGGTCGGATCGGGGCAGATGTCACAGTCTCCCCTACTTTAAGAAATTTCGTCCCGAAATTTATCTCGAAGTAGGTTGCGCAGAGAACAGGTGCGGGTACTTGATCTTCATTTGATCTTCCCTTTCCCATGTAAACTCGGCTCCGCGCTTGGACTCCCAGCGAACTTTCACGATAGGGATACGACTGCGCTTGGTTTGCTTAACCTCGCGATCCATAATCTCAACAGGCTTCTCAACGAAATGCATAGATTCATCAACTTGAACTTCATCAAGTGGAATGTGAAGGTTCTCGTCAGCTAAACACTTCTTGAGATTGGATACATGGAACGTTGGATGCACATTACTGAGCGCGGGCGGCAGGTCTAGTCTGTAGGCAACTTTTCCTACACGCGCGAGAATCTTGAATGGACCAACATAACGAGGAGCAAGCTTACCTTTCTTCCCAAAGCGGACAACACCCTTCCAGGGCGACACTTTGAGGAGAACAAGATCACCAACTTGAAATTCGAGAGGCTTCCGCCTACGATCTGCGTAACTCTTCTGTCGGCTTCTGGCAGTCAGCAGATGATCACGGATCTTGGCGATTTTATCGGTTGTCTCTTGAACAAGTTCGGGTCCTGTGATTTGAGTTTCACCCACTTCGCTCCAACAGATCGGGGAGCGGCACTTACGACCGTAAAGTGCTTCAAATGGGGCCATACCAATACTGGAATGATAGCTGTTATTATAAGAGAACTCAATCAAAGGCAGGTGTGAATCCCAATTACCTCCAAAATCAAGAACACAAGATCGGAGCATATCCTCAAGAGTTTGAATAGTTCGCTCAGACTGACCGTCAGTCTGAGGATGATATGCCGTACTCATGTCCAAGCGAGTTCCTAGCGCAGATTGGAGAGATTTCCAAAAGCGAGATATAAAACGGCCATCGCGATCGGATATGATGCTCAAAGGAGTACCATGGCGGCAGACAATCTCTTTGACATAAAGCTGCGCGAGCTGCTCAACACGGTAGTTTTCACGAATGGGCAGAAAGTGAGCAGACTTAGTCAAACGATCCACTATTACCCAAATGCTATCATGTTTGCTTGCTGTCAAAGGTAACTTGGTAATGAAGTCCATCGCTACACATTCCCATTTCCACGTAGGAATCTCTGGTTGTTCGAGCAAACCAGATGGGCGTTGGTGTTCAGCTTTTACCTTAGAACAAGTCAGGCATTTAGCTACAAACACAGCAATATCCTTCTTCATGCCGGGCCACCAATAAGTAATGCGCAAATCCTTGTACATCTTATCAGCGCCAGGATGAATAGAATACCGAGATTTGTGCGCTTCACTCAGGATATCAGCGCGAAGATTCTCATCAAAGGGAATCCAGATACGATTGAGATAGCAGAGAATTCCACCCAGATTAGGGACAAAATGCGCTTCCGCGCCACACGCTAACTCGGCGCGAAGGTTACCATTACTGATGGATGCGCGCTGCGCGTCACGAATACGCGATTCAAGGTTGCTTTGGATCGGCGCAAAGTGAAGATGCGTGCGCGGCAAGATACAGTTAAGCTGGCAGGGTTTTCGGCTGAGCGCATCGGCTACCACATTAGCCTTACCAGGATGATACCGGATCTCACAATCGTAATCGCTGATGAGTTCGTTCCATCGGCGTTGCCTCATGTTGAGTTCCTTTTGATCAAAGATATGCTGAAGGCTTTTATGGTCAGTGTAGAGGATGCACTTAGTACCATAAAGGTAGTGTCTCCAGATCTTCAAGGCAAAAACAACTGCACCAAGTTCGAGGTCGTGAGTTGTATAATTCTTTTCATGAACCTTAAGTTGCCTTGATGCGTAAGCGATAACCTTGCCTCGTTGCATAAGAACACAACCGAGACCTTGGTTGGAGGCATCGCAGTATACGACAAAATCATCATTACCCTCAGGTAGCGCAAGAACAGGAGCTTCACACAACAATCGCTTGAGCGATAGAAAGGCTTCTTCTTGCTTCGAGCCCCAAATATACGGTTTACCTTTGTGCGTTAGAGCTGTTAAAGGCAAAGCGATCTTCGAGAAGTTCGAAATGAAGCGCCGGTAATAACCAGCTAAGCCCAGAAAGGAACGGATCTCAGAAGGAGAGGATGGCGTAATCCAGTTCTTGATTGCTTCAATTTTGGATGGGTCGACATGAATACCCATCTTGTTAACAACATGACCAAGAAACTGTACTTCATCAGACCAGAATTCACACTTGGAAAGCTTAGCATAGAGTTGCTCAGCTCTAAGCTTTTGCAATACCAATCGGAGATGTTGCTCATGCTCGGCCTTGGTCTTAGAATACACCAGAACATCATCGATAAACACGATCACGAATTTATCCAAGAAAGGCCTACACACCCGATTCATTAGATCCATGAAAACGGAGGGTGCGTTGGTTAAACCGAAGGACATGACCAAGAATTCAAAATGGCCATAACGAGTTCGAAAAGCAGTCTTCGGAACATCTTCATCGCGGATGCGCAACTGGTGATAACCAGAGCGGAGATCAATCTTCGAGAAACAAGAGGCACCTTGGAGTTGATCAAAGAGGTCGTCAATACGCGGTAAGGGATACCGGTTTTTAATGGTGAGTTTGTTCAACTCGCGGTAATCAATACACATGCGAAACGATCCATCTTTCTTTTTAACGAACAACACCGGAGCACCCCAGGGCGAAGAGCTAGGGCGGATGAATCCTTTAGCAGTCAACTATTGAAGTTGGCTTGCCAATTCTTGCATCTCAGCGGGCGCAAGATGGTAAGGAGATTTAGCTACGGGGGAAGCACCAGGGACAAGATCAATACGGAACTCGACTTCACGAGCGGGAGGGATACCAGGAAGATCATCAGGAAAAACTTCAGGGAAATCACGCACAACAGGGATATCGCGAAGCTTCTTTTCTTCAGCAGGTTTAACCACATGGGCTAAGAATGCAATACACCTTTTCCGCATGAGTCTTCGGGCTTTGGCGCAAGACATAAGTTTAAGACCACTGGAGGGTTTTTCGCCGTAGATATGAAGATCACCATTTTCTCGAGGTATGCGAATCATCTTCTTGGCACAAATAACTTCGGCGCGATTATGCGTAAGCCAGTCCATACCAATGATAACATCAAAGCTTCCAAGAGGCATGGGGATGAGGTCGATCAGAAAATCGTTTTCGTTAAGGTTAAGCGTGCAATCTTTAATCACCGAGTTAATTAAAACAGTTTCACCGTTAGCCAATTCAACTGAAAAATCTTCTTTTAAGTTATCGCGCGGTCGCGCAAGCTTCTGCTAGAAGGCGAGAGAAATAAAACTTCGATCGGCGCCAGTATCAAAAAGTATAGAAGCATAAAATCCGTTAAGCAAAAATGTACCATTAACTACGTCATTATTCGCTTGCGCTTGGTGCGCGGTTATGTTAAAAGCTCGTCCACGCGTCACTTGGTTTGAAATCTGGTTCACCGGATTCGCTTGCGTAATCTGAACTTGTAGCCTTGGGCACGCGTTCCGGAAATGACTGGGATCACCGCAGTTAAAGCACGATCTGGGTCGTGGGTTTTGGTAGGTTGGTTGTGGATTCTGCGGGTAGACTGGTGGTGTTGGCGCAATTGGGTTGGCGAGAGGGACTCTACAGTATTCGGCAGAGTGACCAACGCGGCCACATCGGTTACATTGTCGACACGGGGTTTGGGTTGGGTGGTGAAGTCTACAGGTTGGGCAAAAGGGTTGGTTTCCCGTGTAAGGTTTCTTAGGTGGCGGGGCAGGGAGTGCGGGATTGGTTAAGGCATAGTTATGGACTACAGGAGGTGTTGGGTAGGCTGTCAGAGGGTTAGGCGCGTAAACTGGAGGTTGGTAGATGGGTTGCTGGACAATGGGCGGGTTGGTAAGCGCATAGGCCTTGCGCCTGCGCTTGAGGTTGTTACGGTTTGAGGGTTCAGGTTTGGTTTCTGTTGGTTCAGGGGCAGTCTTGGTGAGTTTGGTCTTTTCTGTTCCCCGCAGGAACAGGGTTCCTGCTTTGACATGGTTGTCGCTGAGCACAGCGGCCAACTCGATGGCGTCAGAGAGGGTTACTGGGTTTCTGGCCCATACGGAATCTTGAATTTCCATGGGGAGACCCCCAAGGAATTTCTCTATGGCTCGGCGAGAAGGGGTAACAAGGTGAGGGACAAGCAAACTTAGTTCATGGAAACGCGTCGCGTACTCGCGCGCTTCGCCACTGTATTGCTTAAGATTCCAAAATTCTTCCTCCAGGCGCTTAACTTCGTTGGGAGGGCAGAATTCTCGCGTCAGAATTTCCTTGAATTCCTCCCAGAGCATGTTGGAAGCAGTTTCTGCGCCACGCGCATGAGCTACTCCATTCCACCATGTAAGCGCTCTAGATTCCAGGACACTAGAAGCATATAGGGTTCGTCTGTCTGAGGGGCATTGGGTGTGGAGGAAAGTGTTTTCTATTTTCTCAAGCCACTGGAGCATCACGGTGGCTCCTTCAAGACCTGTGAACTTTGGAGGGTTACCCGCGTTAAAGGATTTAATGTTGTAACCAGAGGTGTTGGTATTGTTTTGGCTCAAAGCTTGGGCTATTGCGGCGGCCATTTCCTGGGAACGTTGCTGCGAGCGTCTGCGCGCGGCTTCTTTCTTCTTGAGATGGCGACGAGATAGCGGAGGCATTCTATAAAAATTTTAATTTTAGTTAATATCTTGGTTATAGCGCAAAGTATAACCTCGGAAAGCTTGGTTTCGCGGAGTCAGTTACTGTCAAAAGTTAAAGTAAAATAAATGACCCTAGATGCAGACTTAATAAAGGTAACAAATTCGAATCAAGAATCGACAATTCATGTATCACCATGACTTTCCGAATTCCCAATTTAAAATATACGAGCAAACGAGTATTGGAGATTGACGATTCATGTATCACCATGACTTTTCAATCTTCAATATAAAATACACAAGAAAATGAGTATTGGAAGTTGACAATTCATGTATCACCATGACTTTTCAAGTCTCCAACCTTAGAACGTAATCGTAAATGGAAATTGAAAATCAACTATTCATGCATCACCATGACTTTTCGGATTTTCAAATCCCAACAAACGAATATGCAAGAAAAATCAATAAAAATCGAAATTCAGCAAAAGTCGAAATATCGCGAAATAAATCATAAAATCATATACTGCGCAAGCGCGAGCATATTCATAAATAACGAGTAATTAACAATAAGCGCGCAAACATGAGATTTCTCTCATGCGCGAGAAGGGACTCTTAGGTATTCTAGGCCGTTACGTCTAACCACCTATCCTAAAGTCAACGAGCTCTGATACCAATCTGTAACACCCCGACCAAAGGCGGATTATACATCGGGGCGCCACATATTGTTTCATTACTCGTGACACTATTGGGTGTCAATATTTAATAAATACATTTATTCGCGCACGCGCAAGGTAAACACAAGATAACATAAATCATCATAAATCAATATATTATAAATCATAATATTCGAACAGCAAAAACTTGTCTTGATACATTTTAATCTAGGTCCAAAATAAAGAAAACTTCCTATGTGTCCACAAGCTCCAGAACAGCTACTGCAAACCTGAACATGTGTTAAAATAAACGTCAAACACTTGCGTGTTGGTGAGAAATCAAGTTTAATAGATAATAATAGATAACAATAAATCTGCGCGCAACACGTGTATGTCTGGTGTTTAACAAGGGTGCAATCAGATTGTGATCAAGCCTAAATAGATCATAGCTCATAGTTCATAGTTCAATCCGTGCTCCCAATTGAGCACAAAAACGAGAAAACATCTGTGCAAGTGTAAACAAAGAAAACCGTAAACGATAGGTCTCCCGTGTTCATCTAATGGATCCATGAAAACTGCGGAATAGGCCGAACAAAGCGGTTAATGATACACACATACAAATAAACAGCCAAGTAAACGTCCTCAACACATGGGATACGGCGCGACTAAAGTTCATAAACAAGTTTAAGACTCTAAGTTTGTACGAACACATGAACATCCCAAAACATTAAAAATAAAAAAGGGATTAGGTACGAGATTACTCACTTGATAAACGATGCGGTGTAAGATAAAGCAAGAACCAACTTTAAACAAGCACAAGTTAACCTATAAATAAAGATTATTGTTTTAATGATTTGTTTTAAGTCTTGATATAAGTTAGCATAATTAATAAGTAAATTATTATATATAATATATATATTACCGGAAAAGCAGGACAGAACAGGGAGGAAGACGGAGGCAGAGAGGGAGGCGGCAGAGAGAGCAAGGAGAACAGGAGAGATTAAGTGTTTTGTGTGTGTAGTGTTAGGAAAAATAATACTATTATTTATAGGGAAACCCTAGGAGACACAATCCCTAGAAAAGGGGAAAAGATCTCAAAAAGCAAAAGATTCCAAAAGCAAAAGATATCAAAAGATATGGCAGCAGGGAAAAAGAGAAAAAGCTGACAGGTTAACAGTAAAAAGGCATGGGCGGTTCAGAAAAAGGTACTGGTCAAGCATGGAAAAGCAGATCTCCAAAAGATAATGTCAGTCACTTTTTCTGCCAACCAATGGGGTTGGTACGCATGCTGCGCCAAAAGTGGCTTTTCAGACATAAAGCAGATTAGGTCAACAGCACAAAAGATAAGACAACACAAAAGCAACGGCTAGATTAAACAGAAGAAAACTCAAAGGGTTTAGCGCGAGAAGGCTCGAGCGCACGCGCGAGAGCGAAGGCTGACAGAACAAACCTTAGCGCGCCGCGGGAAGAACTATTATCCTTAGCGCGCCGCGGGAAGAACTACAATTCTTAGCGCGTCGCGGGAAGAACTACCGTTCTTAGCGCGCTGCGAGAAGAACTACAATTCTTAGCGCGCTGCGGGAACAGTTCGCCTCGCGTATCGCAGGAACAACTGGTCTTCGCGCAGGCTTCCTTGTAAGGGGTCTGGCGCGTGGAGCTGCGCAGACAACCTTAGGCGGGAAGGAACAAAGGACAAGCAAAGAGTTAGAAGAAAAAGAGGGAAACAAGGCGGAAAGAGAGAAGGAAGAGGGACGGGACGGCGGAAAGAAAGAGAGAGAAAGAGGCGGGAAGGAAAATATATTATTATTATTAAAAGTAAAATATAAGTATAAATAAATATTAAATCATAAAAGAAAGAGATCGGGTCAGAGAAACGGGTACCTGGGTCGGGTCGGATCGGGGCAGATGTCACATTCTACATGCTCGTTGGGAGTACAGAACGGAACACCGATATGATTTCGGGTCGGTGGTCCGAAATCAGAAAATTTGTCGGCTTGTTTACTAATCTTTTCAACAGAAACAGCGGTCGTATGAGACCAAGTGGCAGTGATGATTTGGCGGTTTACAATTTCACGGTCGAAGAGTGGAAACAGGAGTGTTTGCGGAGGTATGGGATGGTGAAGACGTGGGACGATTTAAAGTTGTGGGACAGGTTGAAAAGGTGTTCCAAGTGGGTTGAGCTGGTGGCGCCGGACTTTGATGCGGAAGTAGGGCCGAAACGGACTAAAACTAATTCGTGTGGAGCGTATAACACTTCAACCGGGTCGGATTGCCGCATTAGATTCGACCTAAACATTGCGGAGGAGGAAACGTCTTCACCACCGAGGAGGCGGCCATTGGGAAGGGACGCCAAGGGGAAAAAACCGGCTGAGGGGGAAGCCGTAAACATCGCCAATATTGTTGAATCCCTCAATAAATTCAACAAAACCATGGAGGTGGTCTCTTATGACAAAAAGGAAAAAACTCGAATGAGAGATTTGGACTTTCTTACTAGAGACTTCAGTAACCTAAATCCGGTCGATCAAATGCTAATGGAAAAGCAAAAGGAACGTATTCGAAAAAGGTTGATCGAAGAAGACCAAGCCGAAGAATAAGAAGAATGTTTCTTTTTAGTACTTTAATTTTTATTTTATTTTTAGATATTAATGTGTTTTTTTATTAATGTGTGTTTTTTTTAATAATTTATGAGTTTTTTTAATAATACGTTGTTTGAATATATTTATAAAAAAATAAAAAAAAATTTCGCTGGAGCCCCTGCTGGAGCCCCTCCACACCAGGGGCCAGGGACTCCACCAGGGGCTCTAACACCCCCCTTATCCAGTTTCTCTCTCTGCCACACGTCATAATATTATTGGTTCTTGCCCCACTAAAGCCTCCACACCCCATAGTCTAACATCGGACCAAAAAGTTAAAACAATGGGAAGTGTGAAAACACAAAGGATTAAGGAGATCTTGGTTGGTTTTTTGAGTCTTGTGACAGCATTCATTGTCTATACTTGCATATGGATGACATTACACCCAACTTGCACTTTTTTATGCTATAATAATTGATTAAATAAAAAATGAATAAAAGGTATTAAATAATAAAAACACCGGCGATATTCAACTCATTGAAGGAGACATCAAACATAAAGAAAACAGGTGAGATGAATTATGATGGTGCAATAATTTATACAAATCTATTTGTGTAAAATTCAACCTTTCGTTTTCTTGGGTTCATTTGTATTATATTTCTATTGTGAAGTTAATATATTTTACATCTATAGTCATGATATACGTAAGATAGCACGGGATATTTATATAATCTCGCTTAGCCTACGTTTTTCTTAATTTTTAAATTAAATACGTATATTCGTATGTTAATTTCATTATCAGTATCATATATATCTAACTTGTGGTTACTTTCATTTGTGAATCTGGAATTTTAAGGTTAATTTATCAAGATTTGAAGCAGCTCATATATGTTATGATTTGATTCAACTTTTGTTCTACGTATTTTTATGCTTGAAGTTGTTCTACCCTTAGCCATTGTTTTTTAACAACATAGTCTAACATACATAGCACAATATAACTGATATGCTGAATGTTTCACCAAAAGAAGGCGCATGTGTGGAAGAGAACTCGACTTAATCACTTCACTAGGGGTTTTGAGTACTTTTGACTAACAATCACGACGGTGTGTATCTAGAACGCAAAACTAGACGTACCCGACTCTTTCTATTAAGTGACATAGCCAATCGCCCTCTTAAATATAATTGTAATATTCGTGTTATGATTAAATCACCGACATCAATAGATAACAGAGAGATGCAATCTCTGTACGTATGAGTATGAAATGCGTTGTGAATTTCACGCATTACACATTAAATTTTGTACGAAGAAAACAAATACGTGACTACCTAGTGTATGAATAGTTTGCAAGTCGACAATATATGACATTTTAACAAATTAATTTATACTAGGTTAAAAGAAATACAAATGAGCACATTTGTAGGCTGTAGCTTGTAAATAGACGTTCTGTTTTAAATTAAAAAGGTTATCCTTTTGTTTTTGAAACAACAAAAGTATCCAGCTATGAAAAATTAGACGTGAAACCTACTATGTATTAGTCATTAATCAATAGAGGCATAAAAATGCCCAATAAACATGTCTAGTAATACATATTTAAAGCATTTTTCAACTCACTGCATATTTAATGATTATAAGACTTGTGTTAAGATTATTTTAATTTAATAACACAAACCAAAAACCAAATCTTGATTTAACACAAAAACCATCTATGCGACTCGAAGAGATGATTAAACCATAGTATAATGTTTTGAAAACATAATAATAAGTCAAAATTTCAGAAAAAGAAAATAGCTAACATTTGCAAATTTTCAACATAAACCAACTGAATACCAAAGGCTACTTGCTATAGCAGTTAACACTTCTTAAGCTTCGGTAATAGGGTACTCAAACACAACATCTTTACCCGAAAGCTTCCTGTAGACCCCACTGAATGTCTCCAGCTTGTACTCGGTGTCATTCCTAGCCTTTGGGTCCAAGAAAACCTGCACAACGTATAACCACCGTCAATACAAAAACACGTGTAATCACACACAAATAAATGCATATCACATTCTTGTATACTAAATCAACTTGAATAGCATATCACAACCACCTTAATGATTTTGGAACCATCGAGTCTGTAACGAATACGTTTTCCCACAATCTCAGCAGGATGCACCACATCCTCCAGCATAGCATCATGGACCGCAGTGAGAGTGCGGGATCGAGGTCTTTGAACTGCAGAACCTTTCTTAGGGGGCTTAACAATACGTCTGGTGGCAATAAAAACCACATCCTGTCAAGTAAGAATATTATTAAACTATACAAACGTATTATAAGCATAATTATTAAAAGCCCTCGCTTCTTGCGCCTAGGCCCATTTTTCAAGAAAGGCTCAATAAATGAGCTTCTAATTCCTAGACGAGCGCTTCGGCATTGTCTATGCCAAGAAAATTACAAGGTAAAAGCCAAGCAAAACAAACGCAAGGAGTGCTATTGAAACTTACGCCTAAGAGAGGTCAACTTACATTTGAATCTTGACTTTTCTAGAACTTTTGGTTCTAATTATATTATATTAACTGTTATATGATAGCTTTTGTTTATTCTATTTGAAGATTAGTATTATATTTCATATACATAAAATTTTTAATTTTAGTGCGCTTTTTTGCGCCTAGGCCCCAAGCAAGGCCTATCGCGCCTTGAGTGTGCCTAGCGCATTTTATAACTATGATTATAAACTTTATATAGATGTAACAAAATCAAGATATTTGGTGAGAGTACGAACCTTGCCACTGAACTTCTTCTCGAGCTCTCTAACAAGCTTAGTGTGGATCTTGCGAAAAGGTTTACGCAACCGGTAGGGAACGTGAACCACAACAGCCTTGCGGTTTGCAGAGACATCAATTTGACTGCATAAAAATCACAAAATGGATATTAACACAAAAAAGATCAAACAATATGTTCACTACAAATAAATAAACATTTAGTACTTACTTTGCAGAGTTGATGTACAAGTCCTTCAAGTCACTCTTGAGCTCTTGGTGTGTGTTCTCCAAATCAAACAATGCCTACAGTAACATCATATATATATATATATAAACAAAGTGAATACTAAAAATAATAAGAGTAATAATGTTTAAAAGAATAAGATGAATAGAATGTAACCTGAGCAACACTCTGCTCAAACTCGGTGGGTTCGACATCCTTATCCTTTTGGATCTTCTTCATTGAGGTATACATCTTGAAGATCTGTAACAAACAATAAATGCATCATCATCACTAACATAATTACAAGCTCTAACAATGCTAAATTATTAATTTCATAAAATTAAAATATAAAACATCAAAATAAAACTAGCAAAACATGTACACAGCAATAATAAGCCACTAAAAACACACAATTAATGATCCTATATAACCTATACTAACAGTTAAATATATAGGATATATGCCTTTGAACAAGTAAACGAAAATAAATATAAATACTTCATTTTCAGTAAAAGAAAAATTAGGCAATAATTAATATACGGAGCACTATGAGAAGAACAAAGCTTAAGGCTCAACCGTCCTTCACTCGAGGCTCCACAACTAACAGCAATAATTACAGTCGTGTCACAAAAACCAATAGCTAAACAAATATTACAAGAATCAATGGATGAATGAATGAATAATATTGTATTATTTAAGCTTAAAAATGAGGAAAACAAACAAAATGTGTGAATGATTTACGGAATTGGAATGTGAGATGATAAATACGAACAATGAAAGCTTACGTTGAATCGGAACCCTAAGCAGCTTCGAGTTGTTGAGTTTGGGCGAAGAAGGCTGCTGCTGCTGCTGCTGCTGCTGCTGCTGCTAATACTATCGTTGTTGGAGGCACATAACAGAGGGGTTATGTATTGCCTGCCCTAGTTCAATTTTTAGGGTTACAGGCTTGGGCTTAAACTGTGAACTAGGCCCAGTTGTGTTTTCACAAGCCTAAACTATATTATTACTTCTACCCTTGGAGGTGAAAAAAACCGAAGAGGTTTTCAGCCGAGGCGAAGCGAAAATCGCAAAAGCGAACGCTTTTTTAACACGAGGCAATCTTATTTTAAAAAATATTTAATTATTTATAAGCCACATATTATATAAAAACCACATTATAATATATAATAAAAGTCTAAAACATCAACGTATATATATATCCTAAAATTCCAAAAGTAGTGTAGAATAATTTTTCGAGTACCATATTACTCGCCGGAAACATCAAAATAGCATAAAAACAAGTTATCAAATACCAAATTACTCGAAAGTGTTTCCAAAAAAGCACTACTCAAAAGTGTTTCAACTTTCAAAAGTTTATTACCACATGTGAAAAGTCTAGTAATGACTAATTATAAAGGTTAAGTTGAAAATGGGTTAACTGGTCGCCTTTCGTACATAAAGCCGTCGACTCCTTGCTTTTTCGCTTCGCACAAAAGCGCAAAAAGCGTTCGCTTTTTTAACAGGCTTCACCTTGGGTAGGCAAAAGCGTTGAGGTGCTCGCCTTGGGTCGCTTCTCACCTCACCTCGCCTTGAGCGCGCTTTTTTAAACCAAGCTTGTACCATATTGGGCTATAAAATTGTACAACCGGTTAAATAGTTTACCTTATAATTTCCTATAAATGCAACTTCAACTCCAAAAATAACACACATGTCATGCAACTTGTTAGAGGTAAGTTACATTTTTTTTGTTTAGAGAAAGTAAATTATGTGTATCTTCAGTGACCTGTCATATTAACTACATCCTTGATATTTGTAATGCTTTGCAACATGTGACAATATCGGTGGTTTATATTTATGAATAGTGTGGTTTTGCAGCTATAAATTGTTATTTAACACTTATATATAATATTTTTGTGGCATATATCTTGCATAGATTATTATTATTAGTTTAACACTTCTATATAAGAGATCGGCTCCTGCATAATAGTGCCAAATGCCAATAGTGGATATTTCTTCGTGTTGAGTGTATAGAGAGAGGGGGTGTAATTACCCAACACATCTTTATTATTACGCAACATATGCATAATAGTAATGCATAGTTATACGGCGTTATATATAAATGGTTCATCCGTTTTATCATAATTATTGTTTTATCAAGGGTTCGGGTCTACTTAATAGTTTCTCACCATTTTCAAGTCACTTGAGATTTACACAAGATCATTAGAGCATTCACTTCCCATACCCGATCCCTATCTCTATCTTTAAAAAATTTAGAAAATCACATTAAAACACAATTCCATCTCATTCCTCGTCTTTACACTTTAACCCCATAGTTTGAGGGAAATGCATACAAATCTAGGGTTCACTAATATTCATCCTCCAAACTCACCATATTCAATTAATTGTGACACATACATATTATTTAAGTTGTATGAAAAGAAATATAATAATTAATAAAAGAATAACATATAGATGGAGATGGGAAATAAGAATGAAAATTCATAAAAAAAGTTCATATACATAACCACGAATTGAGTTGTTCAATTAAAATCACAAAAGTTGTTTCGACCAGCATCAGAAAAGACAGAAAATTAATTTAAAAAAAAAAATCCTTTCACAGTAATTTTTTCTAGCTTAAAGTTTAGCCATGGTGTCTTGACATTTGATATAATTCCATTACAAATCAAGGGACCAGTTAAAAGCCATAGATGACAAAGAGGCAACAAAAAACATATCTCGTCTCTAAAATTACACCCACATAACCACATACGTTGCGTCCGTCTATCAGTTGTTAAGTGCACCAAGAGCTTTCATATCCTCCAAGAATGCCATGTAAGAATCATCTACACTCGGTGGCTTAGCAACCGATGAGGATGGTGGTTTCACAGTTGACGGTTTCAAAACAGTTGGAGTTGGTGCAGGCTGGGAAACAACAGTTACTGATGAAACAGATGGCTTTGGTTTCGCCTTTGGTGTGGCTGACTCTCTCCTCACCCGAACCGATGCTGGCACCTGTAGTATATATTAAATCAACTATAATAAAAACAAAAGATAAATAATAAAAACTAATAAGTAGGAGACTGATTTAACTTACCATGGCGGTTAGTTGTGGCGTATGTTGAGCCAAAGGCCTCTTAACAACAGTGGATGCAGCAGATTTGACATATGAAGGTTTTTGAGGTACAGTTGGTGGTCTATAAAACTCTTCCATTAGCTGAGGTGGTGGTGGCCCGGGAGGAAGTGGCGGTCTCATCATTGGTGGGGGGCCGAACGGTGGCCTTGGCATCATTGGCGGCATCATTCCCATAGGAGGGGGTTGTTGGCCAGGAATTCCTAGCGGAGGTGGCCCTGGAGGAGGTGGCGGGAAATGAGCAATCCCTAGCGGTAGCACCTCTGTCGGCATAACCTGGACCATTCCCGGTCCTGGAACTGGCGGTGGTTGCCTCGGAGGAGGTGGCGGTGGAACCATTTTAGAAAAGTCCTTGGGTTCCGAACCACCTTCATTTCCGGTCAACTTTGGCGGCAGACCTGGCGGTGGTGGAGGCGGAGGAAGCTTAGTAGATGGCGGGTCATCTGACTGGCTTTTCTCCCTGTCGGCTCCTGCCGTTCCAGGTGGCATTGGAGGAGGTGGCGGTAACATATCTAAATCTGATGTGGCAGGCTTAGCTGGCATTGGAGGAGGTGGGGGTAAAGGAGGAGTGTCTTCTATAGACTCTGATTCACCGCCAGTTTGTGGCAGTGGTGGTGGTGGAGGTGGTGGCGGAACTGATGAGCGGACATTATCTGAGTCATCAAGCGCTCCAGCACCGCTTGAGGAACCTTCCACTAATGGGATTATTGGTCCTAATGATGACTTGTACATAGGTGGCTTTCCGGGTGGTGGAGCACCGGTTGGATTCCATTGAGGATGATAATAAACAGAATCCTGCAAATTAAATTATTTAACTAGGAAGACGTTTCAAATACCACACATGCATTACCGGGTATGCGAGTTTGATGTAGCTAGTGATGACATTAGCATATGATTTACTAACCAGAATCAAGTTAAATATTACCTCAGGTTGTGGATGCTTAGCTCTTTCTTCTTCCTCTGCAGTCCGTCTTCGAGGAGGGCCGAGATGACTGCAAGAACAAAGTATACACTTCAATTTAAATTAAAAATATGTATAAGTTCAATAATTTTATATATAACTCTTATAATAGAAATGACATCATGTATGACAAAATTAACCTGAACATAACAGGAGCTTCGCCTTTTTCCTTCATTTTCTCTTCATATTCCTGTTGACAAATATAAATCAAACCATGTAGAACTTATAATTCGCTAAATTATGTAATATAAAGTAGTTACTGTAATGTTTTCAAATAATTATAATTTTGAACTTTTACCTTTCGTTTCTTGAGAACGAGATTCAATGTGTCCTCAAGTTGTCTCTTTTTATGTTTTCTGGCTTTGTCCAAAGCACCATCTGCCTCTGCACCAAATAATAAGCAAATACGAGTCTTCAAAACGAGTGACCAAGAATATATGATACCAAAAAAGTAACAAAAACATGTAAAAGAAATAATCAAGTTCTTTTCAGCCGTATGACTCTGGCATTGTCTATTTAATTGCAACATAAAGATAATTGTATACGACTCTGGATTTTAAATGGGAGAATAAGAAGAAGAAAATGAAAATATCAACAAACGCAGAAACGCCTCAGTAACTACTTTTTATATAGTAAGAAAAAACTGCCATGTCAAGATCCAGGTCAGAATGATTCAACCTGTTACTAAGTTCAACTACTTACATTAGTCCATGAAACACTTCAAATCCAACTTTTAGCCAACCATTTTTTTAGTAAGACCCCTGATGTTATTATCCAATGTTAAACCAGTAGCTCGCTAATATCGTTTTACACATGTCAATAACTAATAAATGCGCATCACTTAATATATAAGCAACATTCAAATATTTAACCGAAAACATCAGTTGAATTTGTAACTTACTCATTGCTTCCAACTTGTCAATTTGCTCCTTGAGCGTTTCAGGATCCTTCTTCAGTATCCCCACCTCTCTTACCTTCTTCCTTTCCTTCTTGTTCTGTTAACAATAACCATAAACCGATATCCACGTTAGCAAAAGAAATCATAACAATGTAACATGCATAAACCATAATCCACAAAATCCTAAATAT
The DNA here is from genome assembly GCF_021521415.1 of Bidens hawaiensis. NCBI lineage: Eukaryota > Viridiplantae > Streptophyta > Magnoliopsida > Asterales > Asteraceae > Bidens > Bidens hawaiensis. The sequence continues at coordinate 59,885 of NW_027497414.1, forward strand.
AAAATAACAATAATAATAATAATAAATTGCTGCTTCTAATCTTAACTTCTGTTGACTACAAACTTTCAACATTTTTATCACCAAAAGAAATATACAGCTAAAGGCAGGGGTGAGCAGATAACCGAATTAACCAAAAAAGACCGAACCGAAGCATTAGCCGATGGTTAATTTTTTGGAAAAACAGAATTTTCGGTTTTGGTTCAGTTTTCCATTTTTAAAAAACCGAAAAAAACCGATTAACGGTGATGAAGATTATGAACACTGAGATTAAACTTTGAAGATGAACAAGACGATGAATGAAGATTAGAACTAAACTTTTTAGTGTTTTTTTATTAGAAACTTTGTTAAACTTTAAACTCTATTACTCTATCAACTTTGTATTCGTATGGTTCCACGTAACACGCGTCTAATTTTGTTTTTTGTGTTTAGTATATTTGTGGTACTTTAATACACTCTTACAATCTTAAAATTATCATCTTCATTTTTTATTTTTTATTTAAATGTCTACACATAATTGAAAAAAACCAACCGAATGGTTTGTATATTCAAAAAACCGATGACTTCGGTTTCGGTTTTGCCTAATAACCAAACCGTGCACAGCCCTAGCTAAAGCAATCAATAAGCACTTACTTTAACCCTAGTTAGCTCTAATTTACAGTGTATATCAATAAAGGAATAAAATTGATACAACCTATGAATTAGGGCACAATAATATTATGATGCTGTAAATTGAATTAGGGCAATAGCAGGCAAGCACAAATCAATTACAATTAAAACATAAACAAATCATATTACAGACTTACTCGTTTCAATTCTTTCTTACGAAGCTCCTTGCGATAGGCATCGGTAGGGTTCATAACTTTGCCTCCTTTTGTGGTCTTCATTTTGATTATATAATTACAATCAAATTATAATTATATATCCGATTGAATGAGGCAAAGTAGAATAATCAAATTATATATTCGATTGTTGTCCGTCAATTATATAAATCAAAACCCTTGATCTGAACCCCTCTTTTGATCTTCACCTTCGTGTTTTGGTTTCTGTTTGTTTCTGGGTTTCGTTATCTTATTATTATTATTATTATATAAAGCCCGGTTGGGGAGTGGGACTACAACTCAGGTTTTGGGCCGGTTCATGATTTTGAAACTGGTTGGCACTTAAATAGTTAAATGGTTGTAAAAATTATGTCAACGTCGTCGATTAATCGCTAGTCGTTACCGGTTTAAGCATAAAATTAGCCAAACTGATCCGGACCAGTTCAGGTTGGTTTTAAACTGACTTAACTGGTTTAAACAAAGAAACCGGTTTTAGTTTGATTGTAAAATACCTAAACCGCTATAGGAACCGGTGGTTTGGTTCGGTTTGGGAACTGGTTTGGTAGAAACCTATTTTAGACACAAAGCGGTTCGGTTTCCGTTTAACCGGGTTTTTTTACAACTCTAGTCGTTACCCTACAGACTAGTTGACGATTAATCGTCATTTGGTCAAAATCGATAAACATTAAATATTTTAAATATAAATTTTGGTATGGATATGTATTTTTGAAAAATAACATAAATTTAAGTATGGTTAATCGTTAGTCGTTATCCCACCACTCGATTAGTGCCTAATGATTTCTACAACACTGCTTAAAAACATTCTAATATGTCAAAACTCTAAAACGCTATCTAATAATAGAATTTAAGTGTAATCAACCCGAACTAGTTCGGATTATTCTCGTTCAAAAGGTTTGGATCCGAACCGGTTTGGGTTTAGTCAGGCTTTGACTTCGTTGACCAAGTTTGAACTGATTTTGGCACCTACATGGTTAAATATAATCGGTTTGTGCACCTCCACTTGATGCACGGCGTGGCGATGATCAATATTTCAATGGTTAAATAAAACATAACTATCACATTGTGGTCTAATACAAGCTTAAAAAATTAAGCTAATGATTATTTTTTTTTAATTAGACCACAATGTGATAGTTAAAGGATGAGTTACTTAAAGCTCAGTGTCTACGTGACAATGCGTTATTATACTTTTTAGTTAAAACACAACATATAACATAATTGAGTGTAGATGATAATTTTGCAGAATTTAGTTGAGTTTGAACATTTTGTAGCAATTCCCTTTTAGACATAAAATCAGATTATGGGTTTGCAAAATTTGGTTTCAGTGTTTTGTTTAAGCAAGTCAAAACACTTAAACAGTAGGTAATATCAAACCAAGAGTAACACTTCATTTATTTTTACACAATGCTCTTACACCTTGATTCAACTACAACCACCATCTATTCTAACTTCTAACTACAACATGTTCATTGATTCAACTACAACCTCCATCTCTTCTAAGTACAACCTGTTCATAAAACCATCTCGTCCGAAAAAACAACCCCATAGCAACCATAAACCCAAAAAACGTACTAAACGCCATAATAACAAACGATAACCGAAAACAATGAGTTCCACTACAATACTCGGTCCCTCCCCGAGCCGCTTCCCTATCATAAATATACCCAATCACCCTCACAGATATAACATACGATCCAATCGGGCCCGCAATAGTAATCGTATTAAATATCGTCCCAAAATGCAAAACCCCGAAAACCTCAGAAGCAATCGTCGGCATTAACGACCACTGCGAACCACATAACAAACACCCACCAAAACCGACCCCACGTAAAGAGCTCCAGGCAAACCAGAACCAATCACACAATGGCCAACACTCATAAGTGTCAAAGTGATGGCTATGAAAACGGGCCGGGCCCATTTCTTGTTATTAAGAAAGTAGTCCGACACATAGCCCGCACCAAACCGGCCCACAAAGTTCCAAATGCTCCATAACGAGACTAGCGTACTCGTTTCAAACAAGGTGTAACCGAGTGCCTCGCCTACTTGGGCTAAGTTGTTTACAGTAGCTAAGCCCGTACCCATACCAGTTAAAGTTGTAACAAACAAACACCAAAAGTTAAACGTGCAAATCGCTTGCAACAGATTCTTATCATGTTCTTGATTACTCGAAACACTATTCAGTAATCGGGTTGTATCCGTATCCGTACCCGTTTCTTCATAGTTTTGGGTTGACCGTGGTTTGACCGCAATATAGATAGGCGATGCTAGCAGAATAACAAGCACGAAGAAGATGACCATGTTTGCTGGTAAACTTAAAGTAACTGCTTGCTTTATGATTATTACTGAGAAGAGATATGCTGCGACAATAATGGAAAAGAGTGATAAACCGTTGAGGTTTTTCTTTTCATCGACTTCATTTGTTTCATAGGGTCTAACACTAGACATAAACAGCAACGTGTTTATAAACGGGAGCAACGATAACATCAGAATGTAATGAGTTGGTCCGGCGTTGAAAACTGTTTGGTATATTTGAAGCAGTATAGCTCCACTCAAGCCTAGAAAACCCTGCTCAGATAAGGAACATGTAAGCCAATAAAGTAGAAGTTCTATGAGAATATTTATTAAACACTTGTACACATTATATTGAGAGATGAAATGGCTCATACTCAACTTCAAAATTCAGGCACATTGTTTAAAGATTTCAGAAAAACTGACAAATATACACATGCTAAAAGTAGGGATGTAAACGAGCAAAGCCTGAGCTCAGCTCGTTTCAAGGTCATTTTCTAAAGCTCAAGCTTGGCTCGTGAGTCATTTTTTCAAGCCCGGGATCGGCTCGCTTATTAGTTTTTAGATATGTTTCATAATTATTTTTTTTATATATTGAAAAACACCTTCAACGAGCCTAAGCTTGGCTTGAGCTCATGTGGTACCTTAAGCGAGCCAACACTTGTCTTGAACTCAACTTTGCAGGGTGAAATTAATACATAGAACTATAGATGTCCAAAAGACAAAAAACATGAAAATACACAAAGCTCGTTAAGACTCAACGAGCCTGAACGAGCTTCACATACAAGGCTCGGACTCGGTCTCGTCACTAAACAAGCTTTTATTTAGGCTTGGGCTCAGCTCGAGCTTGAAAAAGCTCGACTCGTCTCGAGCTTATCGATTCAATCTCGAGTAGCTCGTGAGCTGTTCAATTCGTTTGTACCCGTAGCTACAAGGACTAAAACTGTTGGTATAGAACTTAAGTTTGAAGCTTTCAAGAAAAACTGACAAATATACAAATGCTACAAGTAGGAGTGTTAACGCACCACGTCCGAGCTCAACTAGGCTGATTTGAATTACTAGAGCTAGAATTTAGCTCATGCGTCGTTTTTCAAGTTTGGGTTCAGCTCATTTAATATTATTTTACATACGTTTTTAACCATTTTGTTATATTTTAAGTGACACCTTAAACGAGCCTAAGCTTGGCTTGAGCTCATGTGGATCGAGCTCGGCTTTGTAGCGTGAAACTATTACATAGAAGTCAAAAAAAAGTAAAACTTAAATAATACAAAAGGTTCATTAAGGCTGGACTAGCCTAATCGAGCTTCCCATACAAGGGTCGAGCTCAAAAACACTCGACTCGCTTTGAGCTATTTATCGATCTGATCTTAAGTAGCTCGCGAGTTGTTCAACTCGTTTGTACCCCTAGCTACAAGGATTAAAATTGTTGGCAAAGAACTCGGGCTTGATAAGTAAATGAACTTTGTTCTCGAAAAAGCTCAACTCGTTTTGATCTCGAGTATCTCACGTGCAGCTCAATCGCACCCTTAGCTACAATCATTAAGATCGTTGGTATAGAACTCAAGTTTTATGTTGCATTTATTAACTTAAAAAAAAACTTCTTTAACCAAAAGTTCTTTGACAAAAATAATCAAACACTTGGTGTGCATACCTTCATAATGCCAACAATGGTACCACTATGACTACGAAAATTAATAACCCCAGTAACCACATTCGCAGTATTCAAAAACGTGACTCCATGAGCAGTCACCAACATAAACAAACAAATAACAATCACCGGCGGCCTATTAATCACACCAACAACCGAACCCCACATCAAAAAGTAACCCACAAAGCACTGAACCGAACCAATCAATAGAACCACCCACGGGCCACCAAAAGCAACGGAACTTGACGGGTGTGCAACAGCTGTGTAGGTTAGACCAGATAGAACACCAAAGTTTGCACCTATGTCTTTGAATACTGAGACTGTGTCCAGAGTTGACTGGTCGTAGCGTTGACTTGATTTGAGAGATGGTGAGTAGAATGAGAAGGTGTAGAGTGAGCCGCTGGTGCATTGGATCCAGATGCTGGCTACTGTTGACATCCATTTGTTCTTCATTGCCATTGTAGAAGATAACTGTTCTGAACATGATTCATTTGATCATTTCTTTGTTGATGGGATTCGGTTAAGTTCGGTTCAGTTAATAGCCTCGACTAATTAATCATTCGGTTTTTGTTTCATCAGTTCGGTTGGTTAATAACCAATTTCAAATTTTAGTTAAAATTTATTACTTAGGATTATATAAAATGAAAATATATAAGTACATGTAACGATGATATAAATACACAAAAATGAGTGATATGAAACATTAAATACAACATGATAGTAGAAATTATATGAAGATATGAGTTGTTTGATTTGATTTATTTCGGTTAACCGATGGTAAAAAAAATAAATGATAAGTGCTTTTTGGTTAATTCGACTGATTTCATATTGATTTCGTTGGTTTTCGGTTAAATTAACGGTTTGGTTATTGTTCACCCCTATTGTGCGACGAGTTCCTTCGATTTGTGGTGAACAATTCGGTTATTGCGCACCCATATTTCGTGGTGAGTGCATTTGATTTGTGGTGGAGAGTTTATGTGAATTTGGTGATATTAGTTACGTTGGTTACGGTATCGACACTGAACCCAAAAAATAAATTCTTCAAATTAGCATATAAAAATCATAAATTAGGGTTTTGTTGTTGAAGAATGATCGAGAAGACAACTGACCAAGACTACTGATTTATTGTTCATCAATTTCATAATCATTACTAGGGCTGAGCACGGTTCGGTTCGGTTCGGTTCGGTTTTTGGGTGAAACCGAAACCGAAAATTCGGTTTTTTCATATATACAAACCGTTCGGTTTCGGTTTTTCGGTATTTCGGTTTCGGTTCGGTTATATTCGGTTTTTTTTTTATTTTTTGTTTTGTTTTTTTTGTTCTATTAATTGTTTTATGCGACTAGTTCTTACGTACAAAAATACATATTAACATTTACCATTCCTTTCACAAACTCTAATTTATCTTACAAATCTATTGAACCAACAAACTCCTAATTTGTTTCGGTTGTTGTCGCATATGGCTTAGTATAAATATATTAACAATCATTTAAATTATTTATTTTAATATTTAAAGTTAATCGGTTCGGTTCGGTTTTTTTCGGTATTTTTGAAATGGGTAACCGAACCGAAACCGGAATTTCGGGTTTTCAGAAAAACCAAAAAAAACTGTCAGTTAATGCTTCTGTTCGGTTTTTTCGGTTTTCTACACACCCCTAAATTCATTACAAACGCACGATCGATTTTAGTGTTCATAAGTGGCCATCGATTTCAAGCTTCAATTCAAACGACCAAAGGTTCAGAATTAACGACATTTATTCATGATTAAACGTTTTGAAAGATTGTTAATGTGTTCATGATTAAACCTTTTGAAAATTGGGAATGTGAAATATGTGGGTCTAGGTTTTTGAGAATTCAGATTTGATGAACTATTATTTGTGTATACTGGTATAGCACTCTAGCTAGCACGTACGTACTGTAGTCTGTAGCCTTTTGAGACTTCGAATGAATGACTTATGTTTATCGGTATGATCGGGTTTGCCATTCAAGGGGGGGGGGGGGGGGGTTTGGCGGTGCAGCTTGTTGCCCGCTTATCTGTCACTCTATTGTATTTGGATCATTTTGTACAATAGTTGTGTTAAGCTGTTCCATGAGATTAATTAGTAGCTTACTTGTTAGTTTCATATGTTGTGTGTCATGTAACCAGGATCAGATGAACTTCATAACGGTGAAATTAGTTTCCAATTACAAACAAATAGGAAGCATGATGAAGCTAATGACCAATTACCTAAACATTTGTGCATAATAAACATGGCATATTTATCGGGCATCGCGTAGGAGGTACAAACTGGGACTTCATAAGGTGTAGCTTAGTGATGCGCAATTAACCAAATCTTAACTGAATTAACTCGACTAAACCGTACAATTAACTAATGGTTCAGTCGAACCATGACTGATTAACTGAAAAATGCGGTTCTGTTTTGGTTTTAGTATGCTGCATAACCAAATTAACCGAACCGATATTCTACTTAAATTTTATTAGTTCACATCATTCTTATGACCTTGTGCAATGCTTACTTCCTGTGTTCACGAATCGATCTACATACATTTGTAAAATTCGTGACCAGTTGAGTAAAAACTCTATATGGTTAGTTTTTTTAGCTTCTTTTTATATTTTCCAACTACCAAGTAAAAAGTAAAAACCATTGTTAGCTAGTGTTGTTTAAGTTGCTATTTTTATTCTTTTTGAGCATTGTGATCAATTGAGTAAAAATCCAGAGTGAGTATTTGTTGATTGGATTATGCTGGTTCAACCCATCAAGTAACCCTTAATAACCGAATAACCGTCAATAACCAATTTAACCAAGACCGAACCGTTATCAAAACATACTAACTGAAAGTTTCGGTTAGGGCTTATACACAAATTAACCGAACCATTGACACCTTAGCTAGACAGATAGTAGGGAGAGAAAAGGTGACAACTTTTCTTGAGCTAGACAGAGAGTGGAGGTTTTGCATAAATGGGTACGAGTTTTAAATTCAAACCGTGTATTAACTGACGGTTAAACGTTAAAGTAGCCGAATGACTCGTTTGAGATGATTTTAGACTTATGATAAGTTAATTAACCTAATGTTATGAGAAAATTGTAGTTAATTAGGTGGGTGAATGAGCTGGTATGCTTAGACGTTACACTCATATGTTGCAGGTAACCATTAAGAGGTAGTTTCTTAACTATTCTGATTAACTGGTTCGACGCCCAATACTCAAATCCAATTAGGAACCGCTGGTTAGAATCGGTTTGGGCCTGTTTTTTATTGTGCACACTACTCTTGAGTACTCTCAGCCTATGGGGCAAGGAATATTATCTAAGTGTCTAAAGCATAGCCTTGTGCTGAAACTAGAGGTATAAAAAAAACCAGTTTCACCCAAGCTGGTTTGGGTACGAGTTCTCCTAGGGGTGAGCAGAAAACTGAATTAACCGAAAATACCGAATCGAAACATTAACCGACGATTATTTTTTGTTTTTTGGATAAACCGAATTTTCGGTTTCGGTTCGGTTTTCCATTTTTAAAAAAACCGAAAAAAATCGAACCGAACCGATTAATGGTGATGAAGATTATGAAGACTAGGATTAAACTTTGAAGATGAACAAGATGATGAATTAAGATTAGAACTAAACCTTTTAGTGTTTTTTGGTTAAGAACTTTGTTGAATTTTAAAAGCTATTACCCTAGCAACTTTGTATACGTATGGTTTCACGTAACATGCGTCTAATTTTGTTTTTTGTGTTCAGTATATTTGTGATACTCTAATACACTCTTACAAGCTTAAAATTATCATCTTCATTTTTTATTATTTTTTTGCAATGTCTACACATAATTGAAATAAACCGACTATAACCGAACCGAAACCGAAAATAACCGAAACCCGAAAAAACCAATGACTTCGGTTTCGGTTTTGCTTGAAAACCGAATCGAACCGGACCGTGCACAGCCCTCGGTTCTCCTTTTGAACAACCAAACCGGTTTGAGGAAAACCGGTTTAAACCAGTTCTAAACCGGACCGAACTGAACCGAGCTGGATCAAGCCGGCCTATCTTGCTTCTAAACCGGTTTATAAACTTTTGACCGGTTTGGTTTGGGTTTAAAACCGGTTTTGTACACATCTAGCCGAAACAATGACCTGGCCCAGTTGTGTTCTAACAAGCCCAAACTATACAATGTTGTTGAAAATACGGCATAGTTTTTAGTAATAAGTTAATATAAAATGATCTACGTTTAAAAAGTGATTAAATCTAGTATTTCTCATCTCATAACTTAATAAGAGTAACTTAGGAGATATGAACATGTTCATTATGCATTTAAATTAACAACCTATTAGTGTGAACTAACAAATCATACACCTATTACAATCGTATGTTTATTTGGATAGAAATGAACCTTAATGAATAGATTAACAAAGATCAAATCAATAAACACGATCACTGTAATATTCGTTCATATAATTAACCGAACGTGTGTGTATATATATAACACACGCTTACCACCTCGTGTCTCGCTACCCTTTTAACAACTTCAACCGTCTTTGAGCATAAAAACCCCTTGTCCGAAGAAACAACACGAATGAAACAACAACCCCAACAACACAAACCCCGCCAAATATGAAATACGAAAGCATAAAGCAACGTATCCCATGGCACGACCCCCCTCTTGCTTGCTTGTCGTAAATATTACCTATCACTTGCACGGAAAGTATGTACGAACCAATAGGGTTCGCAGTAGCGATAGTGTTGAAAATAGTCCCCATATGTTTCACCCCAAATATTTCCGAACTAATTGTAGGCATTAAAGACCATTGTGACCCGTAACAAACACCCACAATCACTGTCCCAATGTACAAATTCCCACTAGAGCCGATTATTAAGTAGCCGATAATCATTGCTAATTGTGTAAACGAGATAAACAACGGCCTCCCCCATCCGTATCTATGCAAGTAAAAATCCGACACATATCCGCCACCAAACCGACCTATAAAGTTCCATATACTCCATAGAGAAATCATTGCGTGAATCTCAACCGTTGAGTAGTCAAGCGACTCGCCTATTTGAGTTATGTTGTTGATGGTTGCCAACCCTGACCCCAATGCGCAAACCATGGCTAGGAACAACAACCAAAAGTTGATGGTGCACATTGCTTGAATTAAATTCATTTCAACCGAGGTTGCGAGTGCAGCCTCGGGAGATGTGATCAATGGAGCCGTGGTAACGGATGGTGGTGGTGGTGGTTGGTTTGTTTGAGCGGTGAGGGCGATTTGAAGAGGGGATAATATTATGAGCACAAGAATGGTGGTTGTGAGGATGTGAACCCATGATGGGAATGTGAAAATGTTTTGTAAGATGATTATAATCATTAGATATGCGGCGATGCTTAGCGAGATTAGGGAGATGCGGTCCAAATGAGGCTTGTCGTCGGTCGTGTTTGAAGGGTTTGCGTGCACTAAAGTCATTAGTGCGAGAGATACGAGTGATGGGAAAACAGCAAGCATTAGTACGAAGGTTGTTGGTTTGCCGTCGAATAGCGTTTGGTAGATTTGTATTAGTATTGCTCCGCTTAGCCCTAGAAACCCCTGCAATTTTAAAAATTCGATATAAATTGTTTTATACAAAAATGATTTGATAGTTAGTAACGCCTACTTATAGAGTCTTAGATTAGCTAAACATACGAAAACATAGAACGAAAAGTCAAATGTGAAAACGATAAAAACTAGGGTATACATTAGGCTACACATAGAGTTACATGCCCGTAAGTAGCGAACATTTTGCATAGAAAAACAAGATCATGTAGATGTTGTCAGACCAGAACTCCATCATCTAGAGCTTTGATTTTAATGTTACGATTTTGTCTTCCGACTTTAGCGATTTTTAATCATTCTATTTTTAGTATAAATATGTGTGTTTAAATTTACATGTTTATGATGCAAGAAGAGATTAGAGATCAAGGATTACACGTAAGAGAGAACATAAAACCAAAAGTAAACAAAAACAATAAAAGGCCTATTGACTACTTGACATAGGAGAACCCCACAAACTTTAAATGAATATTAATAATGAATGGACCAAAAAGACCAAATACTTCTATATAAAAAGATGTACGGTGTGCATGTGAATTTGTACAATGTATATAGTTGTACCATTAATAGGGCTGACCCTCATAATTCACACAGCCGAGCCGAAAATATATGCCCCTTAAAATTTAACGTACTATATAATGTAAATTTTTTTAAATAACGATTAAATCTATGGCAATAAGCATAACAATTAGCAAAATCATAGTATTAGAATGAGTTAACATACTAAATAGGCCAATAGCTAACTGAGGATTTGTAAAGTTATTTGATTACAAAATGGTGAATGAACTATTCGTAGTTTATCTTTCCTAATATTCTGTTCTCGATAGCTATCATCGTCAACCCACTAAATCGTTCTTGGAGGATTGGGGATAGTAAATAAGATTTTAGTAACTACAATTTCAAAAAACTCTTTTATGCATGTGCTATCGTGACCGTCGGTGTTCGAAGTTGATGTTGTTATCCTGTCTATTCGTTTCATTTATGTAGTTTAAATTTTCTTATTTATATTTGTTATCCCGCCTATTCGATGTTGAGCTTTTTTTTTTAATTTTTAATGGGTCAATAAATATGCGAATAATTTGAAAAAAGTGGCTCTAAAAGGTATTTGGGTATTGTAAAATTAGTAAGATTATAAGCGTTCAGGTATTCTATATATATAGCCATTAAGAATTTTTAAAAAAGACGTGCCCCGGCTGGACACCCACCTATGAAGCCGTCCCTGACCATCAACTATGTAGTGACAAATACGAGCAATGTACTAATATACTGAGCATATGAATCGTATACTGAATGATGTGTGATCAAACCTAGATGGTAGATCTAAATGGTGTGTGAGTAAAATTTGTCTAAAATTACTGGTTGAAAACATGTGACATGTAATATGTCCCGCCCAAACATCATGCAGTTTTATTAAAACTTTTTACTGTTTGTTTCTATGACACGACCGAAACATATGAAAAACAAACTTACCTTCATAATCCCAACATTAGTCCCACCATAATCCGGGAAATTCCGAACAGCCACAACAACGTTCGCAGTATTAAAAAACGTCTGCGCGTGCGCTGCCAGGAACATAAACAAGCACATAGCCAACACATGAGGCCTGTCAATAACTCCAGTAATAGACAACCACATAAGAAAATACCCAACAAAACACTGAACCGCTCCAACCAAGTAAACCAACGAGAGTCCGAGCCCGCGGTGGTTATGATCCGTGACAATATCATAGAGTAAACCCGATAAAACCCCGATATTGGCACCGATGTCTTTGAACACGGATACGGTGTCTAGAGTGGATTGATCGTAGCCTTGACTCGATTTGAGGACGGCCGAGTAGATACCGAAGGTGTACGAGGCACCGGAGCTGCACTGGATCCATATGCAGGCTACTGTGGCTAACCACTTGCTCTTCTCCATTATTATTAAGTTTGGAAATGGAAGAAGTTGTTGTTTTAGAGACCATCAAGACGTGCTTTAGTGATAGCCAAGGGACAGTGGCTTGGCCATGGGGCCTATATTTATTTCGTTTATTTCATAAGGCTAAGGTAGTCATGTCATTAATATAAACCGTGTTAGGGGCGTTAAACACCATTACATAGGGACGTGAGTCAGGGCGTTAAGGGCAAGTCTGTGAGTGTGTTAACGTGTGTTAGGATGGATAGAAAGCTAAAAATTGTATTGGCCGAATCTAATGACGCCACGTGGAGAACCCACTGCGCATAGTCTAACTGGATCAGCTACTAGGCTGGACCATGTATCGGTCTAACAATTTTTTTAACATTGTGTTTCCAAGTTTAATTAATCGAGGGATATGAGAATAGTCGAAAGAAATTTAGGAAAATTCGTGTTCATAGCTTTTTTTTGTTAAAAGAAATGGAAAGAAAAAGAAAATTGATGTTTATTTTCATCCTTTTAAATTAGAGAGAAACGACGTTAAATCCATAAGGTATGTATTTTTCTTTTTATCGAATGCAAGAATACCATAGCTAATTAGTTCTTTTTTTTTGTGATTATTTTCTCTCTTAATTCAATTTCTTCTCTTTTCTTTCATTTATTAAACTCGGAACGTAGCATAATTGTAACGAGTTATATATGTAAAGTGTAATGTTTTATTGATAACCGTAAGTTCAAAGGTTGTAAGCTTTGATTATCTTTTATGCTGGAATATATTTACAAGTATAACTATTTTATATGCGTTTGTAAAGAAAATAAATTCATAGAGTTGTTTACACTAATAATAATGGATTTGAAAAGGAAAAGTATGGGAATATTAAATATATACGTTTATTGCAGTGTACATAAGTTTGTGGAGTCAGATTGATCGTTATCCATTTATGCCAGCAAACTTATTGTATTTGTGACAGCCCTGAAGAAACACTAATCGGACCCCGGGCAGATTACGGATAACCTGGGGGTTAGATAGATGTTTCCCACGAGGGGTTAGACCCGGCAAAGAAGGTTCTTCTGATAACCTGCAAAACAGACACCGTGAGCTCGTCACTGAGAAGGGGGGGGGGGGGGTTCCTCCTTGTGACCACCCTCCGGCGTGAGAATCAGACTAGATTGCTCTTGAATATAAATGTATATTAAGAGATTGCTAGAGCGGATATCAGGTATAATATGTAATACGAGATAGTATATGATGATAAGATATGATGAGATAAGATGATCATACCATTTGGGGTATTTATAGCCGAAGGTAGGTTTCCAAGAAGGTGTAGCCGGCTGAATAGTATTCCTGTTCTACCAACTGCGGCCTACGCACGTGCCATGCTGGTAGTTGGTGGGTAGGCAGCGGCTGACAGTGACCAGGCCTTCTGTGTACTATTCCTTTTCCACCAACTGCCGGCTATGCACGTGGTATGACAGAAGTTGGTGAGTAGGCAGCGGCTAATAGTGACATACAGTACAAGAGCATGCTGCTCGCCATACTGTTGTCATGAGCTGTCGTATCTTTGGTCAGATCTTTTGCCCATACCTCGTCAGGTACAGTACAAAAGATCTTCCCGTATCGTACGGACTGGCTTATTTGGGCGGGAGTATTCCCCCTCCCGCCTTTGTGCGGGATTGTTCCCGGCTTTGCTCATTCCTTCAGGTGACAACTGAATTATTGAGCTAAGTGCCTTGTGCGTGTAGCCTTGCTGCGCGGGTGGCCTTCCCTGATGGCTTGTATCCGCAACCGCGGGAACAGGCAGAGTACTTCACCATTGGGAGGCATTTCCTGCGGGAACAGCTTGCGTACTGCGCGTAAGGACGTCACGTCTCTGAGCATTGTGGGTCCTGCGGATCCAGTTGGTTTCTGCGCAGACGTCTCTTTTCAAGGTGAGTCTTGCGGGTCCAACTGGGCTCTGCTGGGACCTACCTCTTCAAGTCCCCCAGTCCAATGTTCTTCTCATGAATGTTTAATAAAGTGAGGTGAACTTTTGGACTTAAGCAAAGGGTTTTGAAAAGGGTTTAGTTTTAAGGTTTTCCATGGGGATTCTTCCCGCGGAAGTCCTTATGTCACTTGCAGAAATTCCCGACTTTCCTGCTTGATCTTTGGGTATGATGCGGGTAGGTCTGTAACCTCCTCGCAAGTCAGGAGCGTTGAGTCCCACTTGTGTGGATTCTCCATGAGGTTTTGGTAGTTTTGAACATAGTGATCAATTATGTTAAAACCACCAATTCCATCTTGGAGCTTCAAACAATGTAGTTCTCGACGTTCCCGCTATGCGGGGATGTTATTCCCGTTTCCGCAAGCATTGCCCAGAAGATCCTTCTTGGTTTCAATTCCCTGCGGGGTGCTAGGTATGTGAAGGGTTTTGCCTTAACACTGTACCCGCACTCGTCTTACGGTTACTTTACTTCCAAGGTATTCCTGGCGTCAATTCCCTGCGGGTGCTAAGTATGTGAAGGGTTTTGCCTTGACACTGTACCCACACCCGTCTTATAGTTGGTTGCCAAGGTATTCCTGGCGTCAATTCCCTACGGGTGCTAAGTATGTGAAGGGTTTTGCCTTAACACTGTACCCGCACCTGTCTTACAGTTACTTGGTTGCCAATGTAAGGGGTATTTTCCCGCTTACTTTTGAATCTTTTTTTTTTTGAAATTTTTTGAAATTCGAAGAGTTGGTGAAAGGATAAGAACAGTCCAAACTACTGAAACGTCGTGCGACGGTTTCTTCTGACTGTGTCAGGACGTGCAGGAAGTTATGGTGACGTGACAGTACATGGTCATTCCAGACGCTTTTTCAGGCGCGTGGGCGCGATTTTTCGGGCGCGTAGCCGCGAAATTAATGGTACGCGTCCTTTCAACAACTGTTGCCAGCTTGCTTTTTGTCGCGTGTCATAGTTTCATTGCACCTTCGATTTCTCTCTCTTCCGCATTAAATTCATCGCATTAATTGCGATTAGTATATAAAGGGGGAGAGGGTTCTTTGTAATCCACACTTTCACTTTTCTCTTCATCTTCAAAACGATTTCCGGCGAATACTCACCTTTTCCGTCGAGCACTCTCTTGAAATCGTTTTCTTCTTTCATATCTGCAAGATGTCTTCTCACGGTCTTGAGGCTACAGCCCAGGAGGCTGGGGTGTACGCTGATGACAAGAGTACTGCTGGCGAGTGCCAGTGTGCTCTGCCTGTCGATCTATATCAGTACATCGTCAGGAAGTTCATGCTCGAGTCTCTCGAGCCTGAGTTTCCTGAACCTCATCAGACGGTGTATGATGCCCCCAGAGGCAAGATCGGGGTATATGACGCATTCTTTGTCTATGGGAATCTTAGGTTCCTATTGACAAAGTTTGTGTACCGTGTCCTAGAGAGGCACGGTGTACACCTGACCGAGGTGCACCCGATGGCGATCGCGAAGATTCGCCACTTCGAGTGGGTGTGCCGGATTCTGGGCATTGAGCCCTTCGTCGACCGCCTGATGACCTTCTACTCTTGGAGGTGCATCCAGGGGTGGTATACTCTGATAACCCGTATAAAGGGTTTGAAGATTTGCGCAACCGAGCGCAGTCTTCGTTCGTGGAAGCGGGAGTTCTTTTTCATCTCCGCTCGCGCCATCCCTCTTGCCATGAAATTTAAGAATGGGCAAGCTCTCCCCAGCCTTCACGCCTCCAACTACCAGGAGACGGAATGGTTTTCAAAGATTTCCTGAGTCCAATCTCCGGTTTACCGGTTTGCGAAGTCCGGGATGGTGATGCTCGGGATGAGCCGGGTGTGGAAGGATGCGGATGCGCAAAAGATCCCGATCGTCCTCGAATACGGTTTGAACTCTGTTCCTTACGGTATGCTCTGTTTACTTTGTTTATATAGGTTTGTCTTCTAACTGCTTTTCTTTTATTTCAGAGGGGAACGACTTGCAGTCGCTCCTGTATCCGCGGGAGGCTGACAGTCCCGCTCGGATGGGTACTAGTGCTCTAGATGAGAACGAGTTGCCCATCCTAGAACAAACGGCGGATCGGTTCGTGGAGGTCTACCCGCTAGGCCACGAGATCCTGAGCGCCAGGCGGCCAGGTAAGGCGCTATTCAACCCTCGACCCCTCAATGCTGAAACCTCTGCTGGAATTCCTCTAATCTTATGTTCTGATGAGGAATCCGCAGATGGTCCTCCGTTGGTGCGGAAGAAGAAGGCTGCCGGCGGGAAGGGGAAGGAGAAGGTGGCCTCCACTGCCGATCCGGTGCCTCGGTCTGACTCAGAGGCCGAGAGCGAGGAGGTGGCGGGGAACCCCGGTGGTGATAAGACCACTGCTCCGGAGGCTGCGACGACTGTCACCTCCGGAGAGCCCAGGATGACAACGGTGAGCGGCGTGAAGAGGCCGGCTCCATCGGGTTCATCCCCGCCTGTCCGCACTTTTAGGCTCAAGAAAACCCGTAAGTACAAACTTTATTTTTAACTTCATAGCTTTCCATCATTAATACTTATCTTCTTTGTGCAGGCGTGGATGTTGACGCATTCCAGGGTGGAGCGGGGAGGAGTACCTCCGGACCCATGACGGTAGGCTTGGTCAGCCTACCTGAGGCGACGACCCAGGCGGCTGCGCCTGCGTCTGCTTCCGCTGGTTCAGTTGCTCACTCCGTTGAGCCAACTGTTCCAGCTGTGATGACATCACCGCCTGCTGTCAGTGCCATATTTACCGCATCTTTCACTGAGCCGGCGGTTACTTTTTCTGCGCATTCCGCAGCGACGACCACGGTTGTGAGTTCACCTCCGGTGAGTTCACCTCCGTTGGTTTCTACCGCGGGGGCCTCCATGCCTCCGACGTCGGCAGCTGCAGCCGATCCTTCAGGTATGCTTGGGGCTTCTCGCCAACCTCTGCCTCCTTCCCATCTGCCTGACCTCTTGGATGGATTTCCCTTGGGTTCAGGTTATGGGTTTGGCGGCTATCGGCCTGTTGTTGACCCTACAGGTGCGTAGGGTTCTTTTGGCCTGTTGGTTTTTTTTTTTTTTATCATCTTTTCCTAACTGCTTTTTGTTTTTTGCAGTGTCGGATTCCAATGAAGTGTATGTTCCACGATAGAACATCCGCCGAGGAACAACCCTTCGCACACCTGTGGAGTGCGTGGAGTGGGCTCGTCACGCAGCTCCCAGTGGTGCGTTGGGGGAAGCCATGGCTAGCTACCAGGAGGGTAGGCTAACCAATGAGCTTCGGGTTCTCCTGGCCCGGATGCAGCCGCGCGTCGAGCTGCTTTGTCGTGAAAACGACAAGTTAAAAGCAGCTCGCATTCAAGAAGTAGCTCGGGCGCGGGCTGTCCGAGAGGAGAACGTAAGGCTTACCGCAGTGGCTGCGGAAAAGGAGAAGGCCTTCAAGGCCCTCGAGGTTGAAGTTCAGGCCCGGCTCGAGGCCCGTTCCAAGGCTGCCTAAGCTGTTAACAAACAGCTTCGGCTGGCTAAGGAAACTGCACGGAACGCAACCGAGAGGGCCACCAAGGCTGAAGCTGTTGCTGAGCCTCTACGCGTGGAGAATGAGGAGCTTAAAGCCAAATTAGAGGCTCTCCAGCAGGCTCATGATGCCTTGGCGATGGAAGACGCCAAAAATCTCCAAGAGATCTTGGACCAGAGGGGGGTGCTTGACCACACTGAGCGGAAGCTATAGGGCGTCGAAGAGGCTGCGGGCTAAAGAAGTGTTGCTTGCCAACCTCAACAAAAGTGAAGCCGAACGCGCCCGTAACGAAGCTCAAGCTGCCCTCCAGGAGGCTCTGGTTGCCAAGGAATGGCTTCTTCGAGAAGCGTTGTCTCAGGTATGTTTAGCATCATAATGTCTTCACGCTTTTCTTTGTAAATAGAAAAGGTTCTGATACTTGTATTTTCTTTTTTGTAGGTTGTGCATCGAGTCTTCACGGAGACGTCTTATGACGATGCTATGAGCGCAGCCCTCAACGCTTCTCATGAGGATGGGGAAAATGCCGGCTTCCTGCTTGGTCTAGGGTTCGTTGAGAAAGGCATCCCGCCTTCCAACTTCCCTTTATTTGATGTGGATACTGAAGCTGTATACGACCAAGCAGTGAATCAGTATGCCGCCTTCCCGCATCCGGTGGTGGAGAAGGTGAACGAAGCTGCTGCTGTTGATGATGGGCTAGCTATCCTTAAAGCTTTCCTTGAACCGCCACGCTCTACTGATGGTGCTGGTCCAAGTGGAAGTGGCCCTGAAGCTTGATCCTGAAGATCCCTTCCCACTGTTAGGATAGGTTTAGCTTGTATAGATTTATATTCTTGTAGGCGGGTAGTTACCCGGCCATTCTTGTAATGAATATTATGAAATATAAATCTTTATGCGGGTAAGACCGCTATTTTCACTGGATTACTTGCTTTATAAACGTTATATGACTTGCATACTTTAGTTTAAATTAGCAATTTTCCAAGTGTTTAGAATAAGTTAACCTTTGAACGTGGTAGATAATAGGTTGAAGTTTTGCTTCCTCTTTCGTGATTGTGCGGGTAGGACCGTCACTTGCACTTAGTAGGATGGCTAAACTTTACCTATATCTGACCTGCATGGAGGTTTTCCTCATCTTTTTAGAAATTTCTAAGTGTTTAGGATAAGTTAACGTTTGAACGTGGTAGATAATAGGTTGAAGTTTTGCTTCCTCTTTCGTGATTGTGCGGGTAGAACCGTCACTTGAACTTAGTAGGATGGCTAAACTTTACCTACATCTGACCTGCGTGGAGGTTTTCCTCCTGTTAGAAATTTTCTAAAGTATTTTGAATAAGTTAACCGTTCGACGCGCGGTTGTCAATACGTTCGGTTTCCTCTCATGATTTGTGCGGTTAGGACCGGCACTTTCATTTAGTTGGATGACCAAAGTTTACCTATGACTGACCTGCGTGAAGGTTTGCCGTTTTTTGGGTTTATGCGGGTTTTGCCGCCTTCCCCACGCAACGACCTTCCACGTAATTATGCGGTGAAAACCGGCATATCCGTGTTGAATAAATTAACCGTTCGACGCGCGGTTGTTAATAGGTTAGTGTTCAGTTTCCTCTATCATGATTAATGCGGATAGACCGGCACTTTCATTTAGTGGGATGACTGAACTTTACCTTTTAACTGACCTGCGTGAAGGTTTGCCGTTTTTTGGGTTTATGCGGGTTTTGCCGCCTTCCCCACGCAACGACTTTCACACTTATGTATGCGGTGAAGACCGGCATATCCGTGTGGAAAGTTCATAAGTATAAATGTAAAATCATCAGCGTCGATGTTTTAAGGAGAATCATTTCCATTAGAAGTGGCTCTGGGCCTTTTCTTTACAAATTTGGAATTGATCTACATGCAAACTGTGTAATTGAGCTCCCTTCCATGTTGTTGGGAGTACCATCGAGCCGATATGCACCTGGTTCGGGATCTCGTTGTTTACGCAGTATGTAGTCTCCAACATTGAAGCTGCAATTTTATTCGTGTTTTCCCCAACTGGGGTTCTACACGCATCAGCCTGCTCAGCGTTCATTGCGCCACGAGGTGCGCGAGCGTCCCATCTCTGACAAATGCTTCGACCATGTCCTTTACGTCTGTGCATTCTTCAGTGTTGTGGCCTTTTGTCCTGTGAAAGTCACAGTATTTGCTCCGATCAGCATTGTGACGATGTCGGATTATTGGAGCCTTTGGCCATAGGAGCTCCTCAGTGGCGAATATCTCGGTGACGCTTTTGGTGAGTGGCGTCCATCTGGAGTTCCGGTTTGACTGTACGTTATCCCTTCCGCCTAACCGATGTTGCAAGCCGGATGAGGTGTCAAAGTTTACCCTTGACTGCCAAATGCCTAGCTTCCGCTTTTTGTTTAATCGGGCGGTAAGGACGTTGTCTTCTCTTGTTTTCTGGGTGTAGAGGTTTGTGCTCTGGGGGAGATCTCTACCCAGTTGCTTCTCCGTTTCCGCAAAGCGCTTAGCTGCTGTCATGATGGCATCCCATGTGGATGGCATGCCATCTTTACCCGTTAAGGTGCGGATGAGCTCTGGGTCGTTCGCGCCCTGGATGAAAGCAGCGCGAACAAGATCTTCGCTAATATTACCCAAACTTAGCTTCTTTGAGTTGAAGCGAGTGATGAAGTTTGGCAAAGATTCATCTTCCTCTCGAATGCATTTTAGGATTGTCCATTGCTCTTCGGTATACTTTCTTTGTTGGCTGAAGTGTTGGCTAAATTTTTGCTGGAAGTCTTCCCAATCGTAGATGTGGTGGACCGGTAGACGATCGAACCACGCTCTAGCTGCCCCAACAAGCGTCATTTGGAACATGTAACACCACGTAGGTTCCGTCCAACTGCTGACGGTTGCCCCCGCTATGAACCTGTTCAAATGATCGTCTGGATCAGATATACCATCGTAAGTGCCGATGTTGGACATCTGTTTGGCACTTTTCGGGACGATTGCTTCCGCAATATCCCTTGCAAATTTGGACGTTCCCGCCTTTGCAGCAGTTGGGGTAAATGTTTTCGAGAAGTCACGTGGATTTCCACCTGTGTTTTTTGGTTTGAAGGTTTCTTCAAAATGCCTTCTCGGTTGGGAGTCTGTTTCCTTACGCTTCCCTTTCGCCCTATGACGAGGGTTTGCGTCACTATCGGATTCCTCCGAATCATTGTCCCAGTACTCTCCGAATTCGTCAGCCTGTTGGACGGAACGCAAGCGTTCGTCCAACTCAGCTTGGAATTCTTTTTGACGTGCTTCCGCCCACGCTTTAATTTCATCGAGTGTTTGGTGGGGGAGCCTCGTTCGTTCTCTCTCTAACCGGGTATCGGTGAATCCCAGTGAGCGATTATTTACTGCACTTGCCCCAGCTTGGGTAACTGGGGTAGTGTTCGTAAAATCTGTGTAGTCGCCGGTATTCCCCCCAGTAGCTGGGGTTGTGGTTACCGGAGTTTTTTTAACCATCTTTCAAGAAGTTTGAAAAAACTGAAAAGAAATAAAGTTCTAGCTTTTATGCACGGAATATTGAATATATACGTTTATTGCGGTGTACATAAGTTTGTGGAGTCAGATTGATCGTTATCCATTTATGCCAGCAAACTTCTTGTATTTGTGACAGCCCAAAGCTAGACAGGTGGCGTTGATGTTATCCGTCCAAAAATAAAAAAAATAAAAATAAAAACCCTTTTTTTTTATTTGAGGACCTGAGGTTTTTAAAATGTTCAAATTAAGGATATTAATAATATAGAGATTAAACTTGCATATACTTATTGAAATGTATGTATTTGAAGATGAAGAAAGGGCAACAAAATTCTCTCTCTCCAACACATAGCCCAAGTGCCCAATTAAGCATAGCCCAACAGCTCTTTATTTTCTGCACACATAGCCCAGTAACACATCAAAACAACTAATAAATTATTTTAAAAATACTAGACGAGTGCCCGCGCGATGCAGCGGGAAACACTTACATTTGTAATCATTTAACAAGTTATGGATGTTCGTTGTTCGATTTGAAACCGAAAAACGTTCAAACCGGTCATTGGTTTGATTTCACCATTGATTTTTTCATTAACTTTTGCCCGGTCGTTTTCAATTTTCAAAGGTTTGTTTCGGTTTTTGACGACAAAACCGATTACTAATGGTTTGACCCACGGTTAATTTAAAATCCATTAAAACCAGACAGCAAACGCCCCTACGTAAAATGATATTTTTTAAATGAAAAAACTATAACGATATGATACTCAAATTAAAGATAAAAACATGCTCGTTTTTATAGTATAATTTCCTTAAAAAAGTATAAGCACATGAAAAGTTATTAATTTTTAAAAATAATGAGGGATGTTGAGTTAAAAATGAAAATAAAAATCATATAAGAGTGAAAGATCAAGGATCATAGTTGTAACAATTTTTAAAATTTACAAAAGTTAAGCAATGTTAAGGGATCAATTATGTAATTATTTAATAACCTCTTTTAGTTGTTGACAAGTTTGCCCTTATCCTAGATGCATTAAAGGTTGTACCATATGTTAATTGATTTGTGAATCCCTTAAAATCAAGATGTCTTAATTTACCATTGTTTGGTGTATTATATATAGTATAGATACTTGACTATTTAACATTTTAAGTTTTTAATAGGTGAGTTTAATATCAGATTTCAAAAATGGTTGATAGTTTAACAACTCTTAGCTAACGTTTCTACCCTCAATTTCTTGGCACTTGGCCTCCTTCGTTTGATCAACTCAACGCATACATACGTGTGCTTTCAATTTACAGAATATCAAGGACATAAATGTTAATAATTTAATGTAACAAACTAGAGGCCGTAAACATTTAATGCAATTTTGACGATTATCAGGTCATCTGACTCATATTATCAATTTAATCTCTCTTTATGTAACTAAATTCAAACGTCTTTAGAGTAAATTTCCCGAGCAATTACAAACTTATACTAACAAGAGTCCCTGCCAGACCTACACACAAAGGATGATGGTAGCTACCATTCGTAGAAAATTATCTATAGTGTTATTCATACCTAAAAACCTCGATCACTCTTATAAAATTTTAATTAACCCCCACCACCCTAAATGAAAAAAATTAACGCCTGTCACTAGTGTAAAATTGATCTAGTCAACTTCAAAACTATAAGCACAAGTATGGGTTATTTAAGTGCCAAAAGATCATGTTTTATAAGCAAAGACAAAAGTCAAAGTATCAAGTTCGAAGCTATAGCCTATAAGCACCCGTATTGACTATCACTTAAAAAAGGTACAAATCTACCTTGATGAATCGGATACGAGAAAAATTAAAATTTAAGACGGTTGACTTTTAAAAGTCAAAACTATTTAAATTTTGAGTGCCACACAATTTCTTATATTACGTAGCTACGCCATCTTTTTGCTTAAACAATCCATTGTTTACATTTTTATTATAATTTTAATTCGTATTAAAAAGAGGATGCCAACTCTTATAGGTTTAGTTATAACTAAGGTTAGTCAACTAACTTGTGGCTTGTAAAAGTAACCTCGTTTCTCGTCTTCCAAGTGTACCAACAAGCGGTCAAAATGATTATGTGCAAAAGTTGTTAGCGTTGAAGTTTGAATCTAGGGTAAATCCCTAACCAAAAAGGCAAATATCGGGGTACATCACGTACTTATCACATTCCGAATCAACATAACCAAGAGGCGCCAGACGAGAAGATGGTTGGAGTTTTTAAGACTTGCTTTAAAATTTTGAATCCTTAACTTTCCTTGGATATTAGTTAATTAGTAGTTTTGTAGTGCGTTATTTAATATTTATTCTGAAATAACTGTCAACTTGTTATTTGAGACTTATATAGAAAGAAAATAAACATAATCATCATGATATAAAATTAGTCAACTAACCCAGCCACGATCTAAGCTCAAACTGACTTTTTTAAGGGATATTAGTTTTTAATACTCTCAACTTTCCCTTGTAGGTAGATAACACTCTCAACTTATGATTTTTCACCCACCACTCCCAACTTTCATCATATTTTCCTGTATCACTCCTCGTCTAAATGAACACTAACCTCGTTAATGTTTTGGACTAAAAATGTCATTCAAATTAGTTGAGGGGGTAAAACAAAAATTTTATTTTTAACACACAACCTCCATTTCCGGTGACCTCGTTTTTCCGGCGACCTCGTTTTTTCCGGAGAATTTGAGTTTTCCGGCTATCTCGTTTTTCAGAACACCATATCCATCATTTCATCGAGCTTCACATATGAATTTGAGTTTTCCGGTGAGTTGCAGCTTTCCGGCGAACACCATATTCATCATTTCACCACCCCAAAACCGCAACCCCCCGCCACCACCAGTGTCTCACCCAGCCACATTCTGGGATCGCCTGCGTGCCGGAAAATTGAGTTGCAGGTTTCCGACGAGCACCATCTTCATCATATCTCCATCGGTGCACCATCACCTTTTTACACCTCTGAACCATCTCCATTTTATGAAAAACGAGATAGTCGGAAAACTCAAATTCTTCGGAGAAAAAGAGGTCGCCGGAAAAACGAGGTCACCGGAAATGGAGGTTGTGTGTTAAACATAAAATTTTTGTTTTACCCCCTCAACTAATTTGAATGACATTTTTAGTCCAAAACATTAACGAGGTTAGTGTTCATTTAGACGGGGAGTGGTACAGGAAAATAGGGTAAAAGTTGGAAGTGGTGGATAATAAATCAAAAGTTAGGAGTGTTATCTACAAATGAGAGAAAGTTGAGAATATTAAAAACCAATATCCCTTTTTTTAAATAACTAAACACACATCCTATTTTTATTAGATCACTTTACCCGTGTTTGAACCAGAGTTTTCATCAAAGAAACTTTTGTCTTTTATCATTGTGCTACAACCCAAGTGATGTTTGCTCAAATTGAAGATTGTCATATATATTAGCTCAACTTGTATCTATGTGCGAAAAGTCCAAGTTAATTTTGCTTTTGCTTTTGCTTAACTGGTTTGTTCAATAGTCTTAGTTAAATCAATCAAAAGCATTGGTTAAACCAAATCTTGGTCAAACAAATAATGTCATTTAATCATATCATATGCCTTTTTTAAACAAGATAGCTGAAATTTATTTTGTAATTAGTTTACTTTTCTTTAAAAATAAAAATAAAAACATCTAATAAGATATGGATCATAATACGTGTGTTAGATATAATATATCATGTCCAATGGTCCAAATGAATAGCTACGTCTTAGTTATACCTACATATCTAGTTGACTTTCTCCCTTCAAGAAAGTTCTAACATATTGACTTTGTACTTAAAATTTAAAAGCTAAACAAAATCAAATAATTATGTTTTAAGGGACATTTTCATTCTTTTAATTCCAAGATTGTGAATTTAAATTCAGCTGAAAATGATGGTTATTGGTTTATACAAGGATAAAATGTGTATGTTCACGCCGATTTTTATATTTTATTTTCTTTATACTTGGATATACAATCGCATTATTGAAAAGTAATACACTGATACTATTAAATTGTTTGAAGCTCAAAATAAAATATGAAAATAGAGACAACACATTTATCCAAAGATGATATTTTGAAATCACCAGTAATAGTAACACTTGTAATCAAATAACCACCGCCACAAAACTAGTTTTACCAAATTGGTTGAGTTTTAGGTTAAAACAGGTTCAAGCAAATACGGGTTCAATACTCGGGTTAAATGAACCATTTATAATAGATAAATAAAATCAATTTGGTCTGAATTAAAAAGAGTTCTAGCTAAAATGAAGTTGAGTTGAAATTTGTCGTTATAGAAAAAGGTATTGGAATAAAGTCACGGCCTACTATATGTTTTTATGGTGGATAGTGGTGGTAGTGGAGGTGGTCATGACGATGACTACAAGGTGGTGGAGCAGCTGTGGCAACAACGAATGCGAAGATGGTGTTCGTGGAGGTGGTGGATGTGTCGGCAACGCCGATGGTTGCGGTGCTGGTGGAGGATGATGTGGTGGCAACAATGATTTGGGGGATAACAAGAAAATGATGGAGACAAATAATGGCAATTGTGGTGCAAATTTACGTGGGCCCATTTTAAATTAACAAGTTTTATACAAATCCGTTTTGACATGCTATTTAACTTGAGTATGTTCAAATTGACTCCCTGTCTAATTTGAAGCCACCCAAATAAACACAATAAAACTTATTTTTGCTCAAATTAACCTTTTTTTTTTAAGAATGAGTCATGATTATCACCTATAATTTAATATATACCATATCATCTTCAAAAATCATATATGTATACATGCATAAATCTTAAATATGTAACAACATACATGAGACAGAACAAAAAACAACCTAATCAGGGTTGAACATCCATAAAACAAAATTTGATAAATCTAAAATCAAACACAACCATGGCCAAAACCAAAACCATAAATCTAACTATTGTACATGCATGATTCAAGCACAAACCAACCATACAAATCGGTTATAATATAGGGTACAAATCACGATGAAGAACCTAAATTTAAACACATGTATCCAAAAGATGGACTCAATGAGGAGAAGATGATGCTATTAGAGAGCGTTTTGGTTCGTATCACCGGACTTATGGATACAATGGTCATCAAGCGATATTTGCGACAAATTATAGAAGAGTATAGGAGGGTGTGACATGATTTGTGGTAGGTGTGTTGGAATTAATGGTCGGTTCGGGTCAAGTCAACGCGACGGACCCGAATGTGACCCGGACTGAGTTACACCGGGGGTGACGAGATAAAGGCCTATTTAAGTGTTAATTAGGCCCGACACATTTAATTAGATGGACAGGATAATGGACTAGGCTTTGTTTTGTTAATTGGGCTCAAGCCCAATTGGTTTAACTTGTTTAAACCCTACTTATAATACTATATATATTATAAGATAATGTGATTAATAATAACCTTAACAAAACAAAAGGAAACCCTAGCTGCCCATTAAATCCGGCGCCGTTTTTCCGGCCACCGGTTTTCCGGCGAGTGCTTTTAGGCCGCCGCAAACATCACACAACCACCAATCATCATCCTTCAGTCACCATAAACACCATCGTAGTTCCACCTTAACTCCGGTGCTGTTAAAACATTCTTCGCGGTTTTCCGGCGAACCCGCAATTCCGGCGAACTGAAGCCGCTCCTGCTTGCTGTTGTTATTTGCTGCCGTCCGCCGTTCCTTGCAGCTTCCGGATATGAGCCGAATCACCTGCTGCTGCCGCCATACGTCTTGTCGGAGTTCCGCTGCCGCCGCCGGATTCTTCTTTGGTTATCAATTGTGTCATCTAGTTCTTCTTGTTAACCCCTCGGTGTCTTCCCAGTTTGTGTATAACCGAGGTATATCGAATACTCATCTATGGTTGATTATTATTTATGTTTAAATCGTACTCGTATAATAGTTGTAATCGGATCCCGGTTTTGGGTTTTCGGTTTTGGTTCGGGTTAATCGTTTAATCGTTCCGCTGCATTTTTATAACTCGTTCATATCTTTGTTTCTTCATATGGATTAATAACTATTGAAACGATATATTAACTAAAACGGGTTTAAAAGGTTTATCCGTTTTCGTCTCGAACCACTGTTGAAACCCAACAGTGGTATCAAAGCCGCGGTTACAACGTACGAATCGATACCGGTTCGTTTAAAACCGGATCTACATCTTAAACTTTAAATCGTTTAAAGTTTATAGATCTAGATTTATTTTCGGGTGATTTTGAGTTGGTCAAAGTTTTGTTTATTTTATTTGACCAAGTTAAAACGACCTGAAATTCGTTTATTTTGAATATGTAAATCTGGCCCCGACCTATGTGTTTGTTTGGTTGTGTTTGGTTTTGAGCTTGTTTTGGCCATATGGTTGGTTCAAAAGTTGTAAAAAGGTTATTATTTAATTTTCGGTTTTCTTTTGGCCATAAAGATGGTTCAAATTTGTAATAGGACATATTATTGTTAGTTTATAAATTTGTAATTAAGAAGACGCGAAGATAACCAAGGACGAGCTCGAGGACCTTTTGGAGTTAGTGGGAGTTCGGACAAGACGACGGGATGCACGGAGAAGTCCATCCTTGTGGTTGTTTGTGTTTTGAACCCCTTGACCCAATCGGTCTTCCTAATTGGCTCTAGCGAGACCGATCAACTTTTGGCCATAAGGATTTACATATTATTGTTATTTGCTATTTGTGGTTGCTTGGTTTGTTAATAATAGGATTATAATATCACCAACCTAATACCAAATAAATTTGAAAATAAACATTTTATTAACCAATTATGTTTTGCAAATTAAAATGGTTTTGATTTCCAAAACTAATAAGTTATTTCAACTTAAAATTGGTTAGTCATATCGCGACAAACTTAGTTTTTAATAGGTTATCTAAAACTAAGTGTCCTGAGAGATGGAAGAGTTCATCTATTCGTCCCGATAATAAATACAGTAAAATTTGACTTTTACTCTATTTGGTAATTTTAAAATTAATCCCAATTTAAAACCAATAGTTTATGCCAATCCTACTACAAGTCACACTTGAGGCATACTGCGAAATTTCGAGTGTTTGGAGCTACAGCACCACACTTGTTTTCTAGCCTATCCCATCAAGGTGAAAGCGCTTCGTTGACACATCCGGCCCTTTCACACGTCACGGTACTAGGACAACTATTACTTTACTCTCTTGTTACGTGCTAAAGCTGTCTGTAGACTTAAAGTGGGCAAAGATGAGGCTAAACGTATCTATACAGACAATCATTGTCTCTATTGGCCTCACAACCGAGAGTTGTGCTCTATTCACAATTGACAATCGTTGTCGGTCTGCCTAACCACTTATTAATGTTGTGTGCTACAGCTGCCTTTAATAACTGGAAGCCAGATTCTTATACTCCTAATTAATTAATTAATGTTATTGGGTCATTAATAATAGGACTACAACGTCGAAAATACTAATTAAATTTACTTTTGCTTAATTAATCAGATGTCGTCAAACGAATACTCACCCTATGCCCTTAAGACTATCCTTGAGAAGGATAAACTGAACGGTACCATCTTTATCGAATGACACCGCAACTTGAGACTTGTTCTGACCATGGCAAAGCGCATGTATGTTCTCGATGGACCAGTTCCAACCGAGCCTGAAAACAACACAGGCGCTACACGAAAAGTTATTGACAAGCATAAGGATGACTCGGCTGAGGTCTCCTGTATTATGCTAGCCACCATGACTTCTGAGCTTGCTAAAGGCTTGGAAGACTTTGGTGCCTATGAGATGCTTGAGCAACTCAAGGGCATGTTCCAGAAACAAGCCCGTCAAGAACGTTTCGACACCATGAAACAACTCATCAGTTGCAAGATGGCAGAGGGGTCTCCCGTCAGTGCTCATGTTCTTAAGATGAAGGGGCACATCGATCAGCTCAGGAAACTTGATTATCCCATGCCCGATGAGATGGCATCGGATTTCATCCTCAACTCTCTCCCCAACTCATACGACCAGTTCATAATGAATTTCAACATGAATGGTTGGGTGAAGACAGTGCCGGAGTTTCATAACATGCTCAAGACGGCTGAGATGAACATTCCTTCTAGGACCAATCAAGTTCTGATGATTTGATCTGCTGGTGTCAAGAAGCCAAAACCAAAGAATCGGGGTTTTAAGGGAAAAGGCAAGAAGAAAGTTACTGTTGCTGCCAAGGTTGCCACCAACACTAACAAGGTAGTTGCAAAGAAAAAGTCGCCGCCCTTTGAGGAGCGCAAGTGCTACAAATGCAACCAAATGGGGCCCCCACTGGATGAGAAACTGCCCCGAATACCTTGCTGAGATAAAAAAGAAGAGAGCCAATGGTGAAGGCTCTTCTGGAGGTATTTCCATATACGTTATTGAACTTTTCACTGTCTATAGCAACACATGGGTATTTGATACCGGATGTGGTTACCACATCGTTAATGTCTTGCAGGAGCCTGAGAAGTGGAGGAAACTGAATAAAGGCAGCATGGAACTCATCGTTGAAGATGGGAAGAGAGTACCAGTTCTGGCAACTGGAGTATTTCATTTTACTTGTCCATCTGGCCTAGTTTTTCCTTTAAATAATTGTTTGTATGCTCCTGGCTTGACCAGAAACATCATTTCAGTTTCGTTGTTATTTGAACAAGGATTTAAGTATGTTCTTAATGGCATGGCTATTTCTGCTTACTTAAATGATATCTTTTATTTTGAGGCTAAACCTCGAAATGGTATTTATAAGATTGATGTTCAACCTGACAATAACGTATATCATCTTTCAAAACGTATCAAGACTAGCGTCAATGATACTTTTCTATGGCATTGCCGACTTGGCCACATAAGCAAGGCAAGGGTTAAAAGACTCCAATCCGAAGGGATTCTTGAATCCACAGGACCGGACTCTTTTAACAACTGTGAGTCTTGCTTAGCTGGCAAACTCGCCAAAGACTCCTTCACTAATAAAAGTGAACGAGCAAGTGATCTATTAGGACTCATACATACTGATTTATGTGGACCTTTTAGAACCATGACTAGAAACCATGAAAGATACTTCGTTTCTTTTATCGACGATTATAGTCGATACGCTTATGTGTATCTTATGAAACACAAGCACGAAACTTTTGAAAAGTTCAAAGAGTTTCAAAGCGAAGTGGAAAAACAACTTGATAAAACCATTAAGATACTTCGATCATATCGAGGTGGAGAGTATCTCAGCACAGAGTTCATCACTCATCTCAAAGAGCATGGAATTGTTTCACAGCTCACTCCACCTGGCACACCCCAACTTAATGGCGTGAGCGATAGGAGAAATCGAACTTTGCTAAACATGGTTCGATCGATGATGTGTAGAACTAACTTGCCTCACTCCTTTTGGGGATACGCCCTTATGACCACCGCCCGCGTTGTCAATCTAGCTCCAACTAAGAAGATAGACAAAACACCATATGAGATATGGCATAAGGGAAAGAAACCCAAATTGTCTTATCTTAGAGTATGGGGATGTGATGCTTATATCACAAGTGAGTCTGATGACAAACTTGATCCCCGCGGCGAAAAAGTTATTTTCGTCGGATACTATTACAAGAGCGGTTATTACTTCTTTCATCCTGATACAAATACGATTTCTGTTAGGAGGAAAGGCTACTTCCTTGAAGAAGAATTTCTTAGTCAAGGAACTAGAAGTAACATTGTCGATCTTGAAGAAATTCAAGAACCACAACCAACTCCTGAGGAAGTTGGAGAGTCTGATCAACAAGTTGTTGTTGCTGATACATCAGACGTGAACACAAGCGTTCGCAGAAGTAGTAGGACTCCTGTACCAAATTCTAGATACTTATGTCATCTAGATGGTCCCGAAATCTTATTAGTAGCCGAGTCTGGGGACGAGCCTACTAACTACAAGTCTGCTATCTTGGATCCGGAATCCAAGAAATGGCAAGATGCCATGAACGCCGAGATGCAATCCATGCATGATAACCAAGTTTGGAACTTGGTTGAGCTACCCCCCGATAGTCGGGCAGTAGGGAGCAAGTGGATTTTCAAGAGAAAAACCGACATGCATGGAAATGTGCAAACCTATAAGGCACGGCTAGTCGCGATAGGTTTTACTCAAACTCAAGGTGTTGACTATGATGAAACCTTTTCGCCCGTTGCTATGACTAAGTCAATTAGGATATTGCTTGCCATTGCTGCATACTATGATTATGAGATATGTCAAATAGATGTCAAAACCGCTTTCCTTAATGGACATCTTTCTGAAGATGTCTATATGGTTCAGCCTGAAGGTTTTGTCGATCCAAAATATCCTAATAGGGTTTGCAAATTGAACAAGTCCATTTATGGACTTAAGCAGGCATCTCGAAGCTGGAATCTTCACTTTGACGAGAAAATCAAAGAGTTTGGTTTTGTCAAAAATGAAGATGAGCCTTGTGTTTACAGAAAGGCTAGTGGGAGCACTATATCATTCCTCATCTTGTATGTGGATGATATACTGATCATTGGAAACAACATTCCTATGCTTAAGGAAGTTAAGCGATGGTTGGAATCTTGTTTTGCAATGAAAGATCTTGGAGAAGCCGCATATATTCTTGGAATAAAGATCTATAGAGATAGATCTAAGCGGATTCTAGGGCTTAGTTAAAGTACATAGACAAAGTGATGGCACACTTCTCAATGGAAAACTCCAAGAAAGGAGCTGTTCCAATGACTAAGGGAACCGTGTTGAGCAAATCGCAATCTCCGGCAACGGACATTGAAACTAAACGTATGCAAGCAATTCCATATGCTTCTGCGGCTGGCTCTATCATGTATGCTATGTTGTGTACTAGACCTGACGTCTCGTATGCCTTGAGCATGACCAGTCATTTTCAACAGAGTCATGGCATTGCCCATTGGACTGCTGTGAAGAACATTCTAAGGTACTTGAATAAGACCAAAGACATGTTCTTGGTGTTTGGGGGAGTGGAAGAGGAGCTCACTGTAAAGTGTTACACTGATGCTAGCTTCCAGACTGACCGAGATGATTCTCGCTCACAGTCAGGTTTCGTTTTCACTCTCAATGGAGGAGCTATTTATTGGAAGAGCTCCAAGCAGAGTGTGGTGGCGGATTCTACCACCGAATCCGAGTATATAGCTGCATCAGATGCTGCTAAAGAGGCTGCTTGGATGAAGAAGTTCATCACCGATCTCGATGTGGTTCCGAGTATTCACAAACCAATCGAGATATTCTATGATAACACAGGTGCTATTGCTCAAGCCAAAGAGCCAAGGTCTCATCACAGAACCAAGCACATTCTAAGGAAGTTCCAT
Source organism: Bidens hawaiensis (assembly GCF_021521415.1). Classification (NCBI taxonomy): domain Eukaryota; kingdom Viridiplantae; phylum Streptophyta; class Magnoliopsida; order Asterales; family Asteraceae; genus Bidens; species Bidens hawaiensis. Next base: position 92,386 of record NW_027497414.1, read on the forward strand.
CTTATTCGGGAAATATTGGAACGAGGTGACATCGTGATAAGCAAAGTAGACACAGATCAAAATCTAGCTGACCCGTTCACTAAGCCGATGACTCAGGACAAGCATGATCAGCATAGAGATGCTATCGGGCTTAGACTTGCTAGTGATTTATTTTGATTTAGTATTTGGATGTATGAACGTTTAATCAGTTGTACTAGTCTGTTCACTTTTGATTTAATGGTTAAATGCAAACGTTGAATAATACAACTGTGTTCATTTTAATACGTTTAATCCGTGAATATTGTATTCTAAATTATCCGTAGTCGGTCAGACTCGTGGGAACGATTCTGAATTAAGACTATTATGACTTTGAACTCAAGTAGTTGACTTCCAAACTCACATACCTCATTATGAATGACGTTGGATGTAACTCGCATCAAATCATCTTCATGGATCTTGATCATAAGATGTTTTGATAATAGTATGCTCATTTAGTATCCTTAGACCTGAGATACATATCAGAACTTTCGTTTACCGATGAATATTCTTTGATCATGTCAACCGCTGTTGCGTAACTGCCAGCCATAAAGGCATTGGTTGGGAATGTTCTGGAGTTCAGTGGGAGTTGTATGTAGTCAAGATGGGATTCTGTACTCTTACATTAAAATGTAACAGTTAGACATATTGGCGCCCTCGTTGATTCAAACTGGTAAAGTGTGAGGCCTCACCCAAACTAACTGTGTGTTTGATTTGACCACTTTGACTCTATATCGAAAATTACAATAATTGAACGCCATATGAGATTGATTTGATCCATGTCTCATTGTTCAATTAATGTCTTATACAGAAAGGATAGATGACAACGATTACTATAAATTCATTATCTTGCTAGGTATTCCAAGATACTTTGGTTATGAATTTAAAAATGTCATATTCGGTTGGGACAGCCACGTGTAGCCAGAACGCCTCTGGCTGTTAGCGTTGTGATACTTGACCCAAATCCGTCCAAGTGGGAGACTGTTGGAATTAATGGTCAGTTCGGATCAAGTCAACGCGACGGACCCGAATGTGACCCGGATTGAGTTACACCGGGGGTGACGAGATAAAGGCCTATTTAAGTGTTAATTAGGCCCGACACATTTAATTAGATGGACAAGATAATGGACTAGGCTTTGTTTTGTTAATTGGGCTCAAGCCCAATTGGTTTAACTTGTTTAAACCCTACTTATAATACTATATATATTATAAGATAATGTGATTAATAATAACCTTAACAAAACAAAAGGAAACCCTAGCTGCCCATTAAATCCGGCGCCGTTTTTCCGGCCACCGGTTTTCCGGCGAGTGCTTTTAGGCCGCCGCAAACATCACACAACCACCAATCATCATCCTTCAGTCACCATAAACACCATCGCAGTTCCACCTTAACTCCGGTGCTGTTAAAACCTTCTTCGCGGTTTTCCGGCGAACCCGCAATTCCGGCGAACTTGTTTTTCCGGTGAACTGAAGCCGCTCCTGCTTGCTGTTGTTATTTGCTGCCGTCCGCCGTTCCTTGCAGCTGCCGGATCTGAGCCGAATCACCTGCCGCCGCCGCCATACGTCTTGTCGGAGTTCCGCTGCCGCCGCCGAATTCTTCTTTGGTTATCAATTGTGTCATCTAGCTCTTCTTGTTAACCCCTTGGTGTCTTCCCGGTTTGTGTATAACCGAGGTATATCGAATACTCATCTATGGTTGATTATTATTTATGTTTAAATCGTACTCGTATAATAGTTGTAATCGGATCCAGGTTTTGGGTTTTCGGTTTTGGTTCGGGTTAATCGTTTAATCGTTCCACTGCGTTTTTATAACTCGTTCATATCTTTGTTTATTAATATGGATTAATAACTATTGAAACGATATATTAACTAAAACGGGTTTAAAAGGTTTATCCATTTTCGTCTCGAACCACCGTTGAAACCCAACAAGGTGTTCGTGTTGAATTGTTGAAATAAAATCATGTTACTCAAGATTAAGAAACATAAATTGTTTAAACTCAAATTAAAATCTAACTAAAATATTGTGTCACTATGTTAAATCTACACACCAGCATTTAAATTTCATAAAAATTTACTTGTCATAGCTTCAACATAATTCATATAATTCGTTATAACTGATCCATTTTGTCACTTCTAGCATACACATTTTTGTTTATTTTTTTTGCACATCGGGAAGCTTGAAAGCAATTACAAACTAAACAGAAAAAGAAAAAATAAAAGGACAACAAAAGAACATAGTCTCTCAAGCCGAAGTACAAATTTATGTCGTTAATTTTTTAAAGGCTAAATTATATTAGAAACTAAAAGAAGGCAACTTGCAAGCTGCAAGAGGCCTGAAGAGGTAGGTCCCAGCAGAGCCCAGTTGGACCCGCAAGACTCACCTTGAAGAGGGACGTCTGCGCAAGGACCAACTGGTTCCGCAGGACCAACCATGCTCAGAGATGAAGACCTTACGCGCAGTACGCCAGCTGTTCCCGCAGGAAAAGCCTCGCAATGGTGAAGTACCCCGCCTGTTCCCGCAGCTGCGGATACAAGCCGTCAGGGAAGGCTACCCGCACTAACAGCAAGGCTACACGCATAAGGCACTAACTCAATAATTCAGTAATGTCACCTGAAGGAATGAGCAAGGCAGGAATACTCCCGCCCAAATGAGCCAGTCCGTACGCTTCTAGAAGGTCTTTTGTACTATACCTGCCAAGGTATGGACAAAATAGACAAGATCTGACCAGAGCGACCCATGAACCAATCACAGGGTGACAGCTTACCGACAACAGTACGAGGAGCACGCTCTAGTACAAAATGTCACTATCAGCCGCTGCCTACTCACCAACCCCTGTCGTGGCACGTACATAGCCTGCAGTTGGTGGAAAAGGAATAGTACACAGCCGGCCATGTCACTATCAGCCGCTGCCTACCCACCAACTACCAGCATAGCACGTGCGTAGCCCACAGTTGGTGGAAAATGAATATTATACAGCTGGCTGTACCTGCTTGGAAACCTACCTTCGGCTATAAATACTCCAACACCTTGGAACGGTATCATTATCTTGCATCTTATCTTCTCTAGCAATCTCTCTTTATATAAACTTATATTCAGAGCAATCTAGTCTGATTCTCATGCCGGAGGGTGGTCACAAGGAGGAACCCCCCCTTCTCAGTGACGAGCTCACGGTGTCTGTTTTGCAGGTCATCAGAATAACCATCTCTGCCGGACCTAACCCTCGTGGGAAACATTACTTAACCCCTAGATTATCCATAATCTACTCGGGGTCACCTAGTGTTTCTTCATTGGCGCCATCCGTGCATAAAAGCTAGAACTAATTCTCAGTTTTTTCAAAAACCTCTGAAAAGATGGTTAACGTTACTCCGGTCCCAAGGCCAGTGAGTGACCAAGAAACCCCGGTAACCACAACCCCAGCTACTGGGGGGAACACCGGCGGTTACACAAATTTTTCGAACACTACCCCGGTTACCCAAGCCGGGGCAAGTGCAGTAAACAATCTTTCACTGGGACTCACCGATGCCCAGTTGGAGAAACAGACGAGGTTCCCCCGACAAACACTCGATCAAGTTAAGGCGTGGGCCGAAGCACGTCAAAAGGAATTCCAAGCTGAGTTGGATGAACGCTTGCGTTCACTCCAACAGGCTGACGAATTCGGAAGCACTCGACAACAGCTCAACATGAGCAGTGAGTGTGAGTACTCGGACGATGATCGGGAGGAATCCGACACCGACGCAAACCCTCGCCATAGGGCGAAAAGGAAGCGTAAGGAAACGGACTTCCAACCAAGAAGGAATTTCGGAGAAACCTTCAAACCAAGGACCGCGGGGGGAAACCCACGTGACTTCTCCAAAACCTTTAGACCAACTGTTGCAAATGCGGGAACGTCCAAGTTTGCAAGGGACATTGCGGAAGCAATCGCCCCGAAAAGTGCCAAACACATGTCCAACATAGGCACTTATGATGGTATGTCCGACCCAGACGATCACTTGAACAGATTCATAGCGGGGGCAACCGTCAGCAACTGGACGGAACCCACGTGGTGTTATATGTTCCAGATGACGCTGGTTGGAGCGGCCAGGGCATGGTTTGATCGTTTACCGGTCTACCACATCTATGATTGGGCGGACTTTCAACACAAGTTCAGCCAACACTTCAGTCAACAGAGGAAACATACTGAAGAGCAGTGGACGATCCTCAACTGCGTTAGAGAGGAGGATGAATCTTTACTAGACTTCATCACGCGCTTCAACTCCAAAAAGCTGAGTCTGGGCACCATAAGCGAAGATCTTGTTCGCAGCCGCTTTCATCCAGGGCGCAGAATACCCAGAGCTTATCCGCACGTTGACGGGTAAGGACGGCATGCCATCCACATGGGATGCCATCATGACGGCGGCCAAGCGCTTTGCCGAAACGGAGAAGCAACTGGGTAAGGATCTTCCCCAGAATACACACCTCTACACGCAGAGGACTAGAGAAAACAACGTTCGGACCGCTCGGCAAAACAAAAAGAGGAAGCTAGGTATTTGGCAGTCAAGGGTAAACTTTGACACCTCATCCAGCTCTCACCCTCTAGTAGGCGGAAGGGATAACACGCACCCATCAAGCCGAAAACACCGGTGGACGCCACTCACCAAAAGCGTCACGGAGATATTTGCCACCGAAAAACTCCCATGGCCAAAAGCTCCAATGATCCGGCAGCGACATAATGCGGATCAGAGCAAATCCTGTGACTTCCACGGGACAAAGGGTCACAACACTGAGGAGTGTACATCCTTGAAGGATATTGTTGAAACATTCGTCAAGGATGGAAGACTTACACACCTTGTGGCATCAATCAAGAATGGAGGGAGGAATGATAAACGATACAAAGGCAACGGACGAAAGCCCGTTGACATCAGCATCCACATGGTTCACAGTAACATCAGAGGAAGAAAAAGACGAATGACAGAACCATGCGCGTGGAAGGAAGCTGAGGTGCGCTTCCCGCGAGTGCCAGGAGGACCCAGTAAAGAAGGCCCTATCGTCATCAAAAGCCAGCTGGGGCACTACATCACTTCCCGCACTCTTGCTGACAACGGCGCCTCGTCAACGGTGATGTATAGGCAGTTCTGCGACAAGCTAGACGACGAAGACAATGAACGCCTGGAAACGGTCTGCGCCTCGATGGAAGGGGTTCGACGGCAGCACAAACACCCCCCTGGGTATCCTATCTTTCCCCGTCATTCTCGCAGACGGGAAACACTCCCGCACAGAAGATGTGGACTTTGTCGTGATGAGGAAGCCACACCACACGTACGACATTCTCTTCGGGAGAGACGGGATGGCAAGATTCAATGCCGTGGTATCTTCAGTCCACGGCATGATGGGATGGCCACCAGCTGAGGGTGTAGCGATGATCACCGGCATTCCCCAGGTATGCATCGCATCTGTCTCATCTAAACCCAAACCAAAGATGGCTAAACCAACCATCACCGAACCGAAAGAATGGGCCTTCAATGGCAATTACCCTGACCAGGCCGTTACTATTGGCCCAACAGTCATTGATCCTACGCGCACCTTAGTCAAACGCTTACTACTGAAAAACGCTGACATTTTCGCATGGACACCAGCTGACATGACTGGGGTACCTCGAAGTAAGGCAGAGCATAAGCTCAAGTGTGACCCGGCTTTTACGCCAGTCATACAAAAGCGCAGAGTAATGGGGGCGGAACAAGCTAACACGTGTAGAACCCAAGTCAAGGAACTCCTTGACGCGGGCATCGTACGCGTTAGCAGATATCAAACATCGGTTGCAAATCCCGTTATGGTACCGAAGAATAACAAACAATGGCGCATGTGCATAGACTTCAAAGACTTAAACAAAGCATGCCCCAAAGATTGTTATCCGTTACCCGAAATTGATCTTAAGGTAGATTCGTTAGCACCGTTTCGCCTTAAATGCTTCCTGGATGAGTATAAGGGGTACCATCAAATCCACATGGCCGTTGATGATCAGGACAAAACCGCTTTTCGGACGCCCGATGGCACATTTTGTTATCAAATGATGCCATTCGGACTTAAGAATGCCGGGTCCACGTACCAACGCCTGATGGACAAAGAGTTTCATGCCCAAATTGGGAGAAACTTGGAAGTCTACATGGATGACTTGGTCATCAAAAGCCCTGACGCGGAAGCGATGTTGAAAGACATCAAAGAAACTTTCAACACGCTCAGGAAGATAAACATGAAGCTCAATCCGAGCAAGTGTTCCTTTGGGATGAAAGAATGGAAGTTCTTAGGAGTCATCGTTACTAAAGATGGCTTCAGAGCGAACCCTGAAAAGGTCAAAGCCATTATCAAAATGGAATCACCGACTACCATCAAGCAAGCTCAGACACTGAATGGACGACTAGTCGCACTTAACCGCTTTTTGGCAAACCATGCGGATAAGTCGTTTCCATTCGTGTCAACATTGAGAAACTGCTTAAAGAAAACGCACTTCCGCTAGACACCAGAAGCGGAAGAAGCTTTTCAGGAGATTCGGTCACGCTTGATCGAACTCCCAACGCTCACAGCACTAGAAGCGGGGGAGGAATTAATCCTATACATTTCCGCCACAGATGGAGCAACCGGAGCAGTCCTGCTGGTAGAACGAAAAGGCATCCAGATGCCAATCTACTATGTTAGCCGTGCCCTAACAGACGTAGAAACCCGGTACTCTACCCTGGAAAAATTAGTCTTAGCACTTGTACAGGCTTCACGCAGGCTAAGACGATATTTCCAAGGTCACCCAATCACCGTTCTCACCAACTTCAAACTTGCAAACGTTCTAGGCAAACCTGAATTGTCGGGACGCCTAGCCAAATGGGCAATAGAATTGGGAGAATACGCGATAAAGTACAAGCCAAGACCAGCCATAAAAGGCCAGGTCTTGGCCGACTTTATTGCAGAAGTCCCCGCTTCGCGGGAGAAAGAGTGCCAGGAGGAGGCTCAACCCTTCCCAACACAGGACATCCAGGAGGTCTGGCGACTCTACACTGATGGAGCAGCCAGCAACGAGGGTTCAGGCGCAGGGTTGAAACTAACCAACCCAGCAGGTCAAGAATATACTTACGCTATTCGACTGGATTTTCCAAGTACGAATAACGAAGCGGAGTATGAAGCATTCTTGGCCGGGCTGAGAATTGTGCGTAAAATGGGAGTGAAAAACTTGGAAGCCCACGTGGATTCCATGTTAGTAGCCAACCAAATAAACGGGACGTACACGGCCGTGAACGACACAATGGCCCTGTACCTCGCACAAGCAAAGACCCTTATGCGCAATTTTAACGATTGTAAAGTCATACACGTCAAGCGTAGCGAAAACAAATCTGCGGATGCGTTAAGCAAGCTTGCATCGTTAGCCTTCACCCACTTGGGAAAGGATATCCGCATTGAACTCCTTGGAGCACCATCAGTCCCGCACAAGGAAATCTGTGTCATCCAAATCGGCACAGAAACATGGATGGCACCAATAATAAATTACCTTGCGGCGGGTATACTACCAGAGTCAAAAACACAGGCAAGAAAAATACGTTGTAAAGCACTGAACTATCAACTCATCGATGACGTTCTTTATAGACGTAACTTTCTTGGCCCACTCCTAAGATGCGTGGACAACCAAGATGCTGACTACCTCTTAAGGGAAGTACACGAGGGCATCTGTGGAGTACACGCAGGTCCACGCGCTGTTGTAGCTAAGCTTAACAATGCGGGATACTTTTGGCCGGGGATGCATACGGATGCGCTGGCATACAACAGAAAATGTAGGTCTTGCCAGCTCTACGCACCCAACACGCATCGCCCGAAGAATGAACTTGTTACAGTCACCTCTTCATGGCCATTCCAGAAGTGGGCCATCGATGTGACAGGTCCATTTCCCACAGCAGCAGGAAACGTTCAATTCCTAGTGGTAGCCATCGACTACTTCACCAAGTGGATAGAAGCAAAACCCTTAGCCCAAACAACCGCAAAACATATCAAAAAATTTATTTGGGAATTTATTATTTGTCGTTTTGGACTTCCACAGACTTTGGTGAGCGACAACGGCACCAACTTTGCTGACAAAAAGCTACAAGAGTGGCTGGAAGAACTTCAAATCACCCACACCTTTACCTCAGTGGCGCACCCGCAGGATAATGGTGAGGTGGAAAGAGCAAATAAAAGCATCGTCGACGGCATAAAGAAAAGACTCTTGGAACACAGATCCGGCTGGGTGGACGAAGTCCCACACGTCCTTTGGGCAAACAGAACGCTGAAAAAGGCCAGTACGGGAGAAACCCCGTTCAGCCTCACTTATGGCACTGAAGCCATGGTCCCGGTCGAAATTGGTTTACCCTCACCAAGGGTCTTGATTCAGCCAGAAGACAATGATGCGGAAAGACGGTTAGACCTTATGCTAACCGAAGAACGCAGAGACTTAGCCGCAGTGCGTGAAGAGAACTACAAGCGACAAATGCAAAAGTACTACAACACGCGGGTAAAACTCTGCAACTTCAATGTAGGAGACTACATACTGCGTAACAACGAGGCTTCAAACCAAGAGCGCCCAGGAAAGCTGGCCCCGGTCTGGGAAGGACCATACATTATCAAAGAATTTTTGGGAAAGGGCGCATACTGGCTTGAAAGGCTCGATGGCACTCCCATCCCAAGAACATGGAATGGAGCTCAATTACGCAAATGTTACATGTAGATCAATTCCAAACTTGTAAAGAAAAGGCCTAGAGCCACTTCTAATGGAAATGATACTCCTTTATCACATTGTGTTGATAGCCTTACCTTTATACTTATGAACTTTCCACACTGATGTGCCGGTATTCACCGCATAAATATGGGAAGAAGTAAGTCGTTGCGTGTGGAAGGCGGCAAAACCCGCATAAACACATAAAACGGTAAAAATTTCTAAGGGAAAGATAAGGAAAACCTTCACGCAGGTCAGTTATAGGTGAAGTTTGGTCATCTTACTAAATGCAAGTGATGGTCCTACCCGCACAATCATGATAGAGGAAACTGAACATTAACCTATTAACAACCGCGCGTCGAAAGGTTAACTTATTCAAAACACTTAGAAAATTTCTAAGGAAAAGATGAGGAAAACCTCCACGCAGGTCAGATATAGGTAAAGTTTAGCCATCCCACTAAGTGAAAGTGACGGTCTTACCCGCACAATCACGAAAGAGGAAGCAGAACTTTAACCTACTATCTACCACGTGGAAAGGTTAACTTATCCAAAGTACTTAGGAAATTGCCAAGTTAAACTAGAATATGCATGAGCAAAACATATAAGGTTTACAAGGCAAAGCATTAACAAAAGATCTATATTCCATCAAAATTCAAATATTACAAGAATTGTTGGGCACATACCCGCGTATAAGAATATAAATCTATACAAAAATAAAAATCTACTCTAACGGTGGAAAGGGATTTAAAGGATCAAGCTTCAGGACTACTCCCACTCGGACCCGCACCATCAGTAGAGCGTGGCGGTTCAAGGAAAGCCTTGAGAAGAGTTAGCCCATCATCAGCAGCACTAATCTCGTTCACCTTCTCCACCACCGGATGCGGGAAGGCAGCATACTGATTCACTGCTTGGTCATAAGCAGCTTCAGTATCCACATCGTAAAGAGGGAAGTTGAAAGGCGGGATGCCTTGTTCAACAAACCCTAGACCAAGCAGGAAGCCAGCCTTTTCCCCATCCTCATGAGAAGCGTTGAGGGCTGCGCTCATCGCATCGTCATATGATGTGTTCGTAAAGACCCGATGCACAACCTACAAAACAGAAGTATATCAAAAACTCTTCTAAGTGTAAGGAAAAGCGTAAAGAAATTGTGAAACTGCGCATACCTGCGACAACGCTTCTCGAAGAAGCCATTCCTTGGTAACCAGAGCCTCCTGGAGGGCAGCTTGAGCTTCATTACGGGCGCGTTCGGCTTCGTTCTTTGTAAGGTTGGCAAGCAACACATCTTTGGCTGCAGCCTCTTCGACGCCTTTTAGCTTACGCTCAGTTTGGTCAAGCACCCCCCTCTGGTCCAAGATCTCTTGGAGCTTCTTGACATCTTCCATGGCCAAAGCATCATGAGCCTGCTGGAGCCTCTCTAATTTGGCTTTAAGTTCCTCATTCTCGATGCGTAGAGGCTCAGCAACAGCTTCAGCCTTGGTGGCCCTCTCGGTTGCGTTCCGTGCAGTTTGTTTGGCCAACCGAAGCTGTTCGTTAACAGCTTGGGCAGCCTTGGAACGGGCCTCGAGCCGGGCCTGAACTTCAACCTGAGGGCCTTGAAGGCCTTCTCCTTTTCCGCAGCAACGGCGGCAAGCTTCGCATTCTCCTCCCGGATAGCCCGCGCCTGAGCCACTTCAAGGCTACGCGCCGTCTTTAACTTGTCGTTTTCGCGACAAAGTAGCTCGACGCGCGGCTGCATCCGGGCGAGGAGGATTCAGAGCTCGTTGGACAGCCTACCTTCCTGGTAGCTGGCCATGGCCTCCCCCAGTGCACCGCTTGGGGCGGTGTGACGCGCCCATTCGACGCACTCCTCAGCAGTCCGGAGGGTCGTTCCCCGGCGGATATTCCACCGAGGAGCGTACACCTCGTTGGAATCTCGAACTGCAATAAAACAAAAAACAGTTAAGAGAGAGAAATGATGAAAGGGATATAGTCCAAAATAACCCTATGCACCTGTAGGGTCGACAACAGGCCGATAGCCACCAAACCCATCTCCTGAACCTAAGGGATATCCATCCAAAAGGTCAAGGAGACGGGAAGGAGGCAAGGATTGGCTAGACGCCCCAACCCCAAACGTACCTGAAGGACTGCCCGTAGTCGCAGACGCCGGAGGAGGCATGGTGGAGGCTGCCGCGGAGGAAACCAACGGAGGTGAACTCACAACCGTGGCCGCGGCTGCGGAAGAACCCGCAAGAGAAATCACCACCGGCTCAGTGATGGATTCTGTGAAAATGGCACTGACAGCCGGCGGGGATAATGTTACAGCTGGAAAAGTTGGCTCAACGGGATGAGCAACTGAACCAGTACTGCAAGCAGGCGTAGCCGCCTGGGTCATCGCCTCGGGTAGGTTGACCAAACCTACCTTCATGGGTCCAGAGCTGCTCCCTCCCGCTCCACTCTGGAATGCCGTAGCATCCACGCCTGCACAAAGACAAGATATATAAGTATAATAGAGGAAATATATGAAGTTAAAGTTATGTACACTTACGGGTCCTTTTAAGCTTGAAGGTGCGAACAGGCGGGGACGAACCCGATGGAGCCGGCCTCTTCGTACCGGTCACCGTCGTCGTCCTGGGCTGCTCGGAGGTGAAAACCGTTTCAACCTCCGGAGCAGTGGTCTCAACACCACCTGGGTTCCCCGCCGCTTCTTCACTCTCGGTCTCCGACTCAGACCGGTTCCCCTGATCGGCAGTGGAGGCAACCTTCGCCTTGCCCTTCCCGCCGACAGCCTTCTTCTTCTGCGCAAGGAAAGGACCATCTGCGGATTCCTCATCAGAAGATAACAAGATTAGAGGAATTCCTGCAGAGGTTTGAGCATTGAGAGGGCGAGGGTTAAATAGTCTTTTACCTGGCCGCGTGGCGCTCAGTATCTCGTGGCCTGGCGGGTAGGCCTCCACAAACCGATCCGCCGTCTGTTCGAGGATGGGCAACTCGTTCTCGTCAAGAGCACGAGTACCCAGCCGAGCGGGACCACCAGCTTCCCGCGAATGCAAGAGCGACTGCAAGTCATTCCCCTCTGAAATAAAAAGAGTTAGAATAAAACCCTAAATCAACAAAGAAGACGGAGCATACCGTAAGGGATAAAGTTCAAACCGTATTCAAGGACGATGGGAATCTGTGGTGCCTCCGCCCCAGCATCCTTCCACACCCGGCTCATACCAAGCATCACCATCCCGGACTCCCCAAAGCGGTAAACCGGAGACTGGATCCGGGAAATCTTGGCAAACCATTCCGCCTCCTGGTAGTTGGAGGCGTGAAGGCTGGGGAGTGCTCTCCCGTTCTTGAATGTCATCGCAATAGGGACGACACGGGCAGAGATGTAAAAGAACTCCCGCTTCCAAGACCGAAGACTGCGCTCGGTAGCGCAGATCTTCAAACCTTGATCCGGGTGACCAGGGTGTACCAGCCTTGGATGCACCTCCAGGAGTAGAAGGTCATCAGGCGGTCAACATGGGGCTCCACGCCAAGAATGAGGCACACCCATTCAAAATGGCGGATCTTGGCGATCGCCATTGGGTGTACCTCCGTCAGGTGTACACCGTGTCTCTCCAAGACACGGTATACAAACTTCGTCAATGGGAACCTGAGATTCCCATAAACGAAGAAGGCGGCATATACCCCTATTTTGCCCTTGGGGGCATCATACACGGTCTGGTGAGGCTCAGGAAACTCAGGCTCGAATGGCTCGAGCATGAACTTCCTGATGATGTTCTGGTAAAGCTCGATGGGAAGAGCACACTGGCATTCGCCAGCAGTGCTCTTATCATCCTTATCAGACGTAGACGTCGGGTTCTCGACGTACACGTCAGACTCTTCGGCGGTAGCTTCAAGATCGTGAGCAGAAGACATGTTTTAGAAGTAAAGAAGGAACGATTTCAGGAGAATGCTCGACAAAGCTTAGAGTATTCGCCGGAAATCGTTTAGAAGAAGAAGAGAGAAGTAAAAGTGTGAATTAAGATGAACCCTCTCCCCCTTTATATACTCATCGCAATGAATGCGATGAATTTAATGCGGAGGAGAGAGAAAAGCGCTGGTGCAATGAAACTATGACACGTGGAAAAAGCAAGCTGGCAACAGCTGCTGACAGGACGCGCGCCGTAAAATCCGCACCCACGCGCCCGAAAACTCGCGCCCAACCGCCTGAAAAAGCGTCTGGAATGACCATATACTGTCACGTCGTCATAACTTCCTGCACGTCCTGAAACTGTCAGAAGAAACCGTCGGGCACTAACGTCCCTTCAACAGTTTGGACTGTTCTTATCTTTTCACCAACTCTTCGAATTTCAAAGAAATTCAAAAAGATTCAAAGATTCAAAAATAAGAGGGAATATACCCCCTTACCTTGGTATCCAAGAAACCGTAAGACAAGTGCGGGTACAGTGTCAAGGCGAAACCCTTCACATACCTAGCACCTGCAGGGAATTGAAGCCAAGAATACCTTGGAAGTAAAGAAACTATAAGACGAGTGCGGGTACAGTGTCAAGGCGAAACCCTTCACAAACTTAGCACTTCCAGGGAATTGAAACCAAGAAGGATCTTCTGGACCGTGCTTGCGGAAAGAGAAATAGCATTTCCGCATAGCGGGAACGTTGAGAACTACCTTGTTTGAAACTTCAAGGCGGAATTGGTGGTTTAACATTACTGATCACTATGTCCGAAACTACCAAAATCTCGTGAAGAATCTATGCAAGTGAAACTCAACGCTCCCGATGTGCGAAGGGGTTAAACACCTACCCGCATCACAGCCAAAGATCAGGCAGAAAAGTCGGGAATTTCTGCGAGTGACATTAGGAAAACCGCGGGAAGAATCCCCACGGAAAACCTTAAAACTAAAAACCCTTTTCAAAACCCCTTGCTTAAGTCCAAAAGTTCACCTCACTTATTAACAATTCATGAGAAGAACATTGGACTGGGGGGACTTGGAGAGGTAGGTCCCAGCAGAGCCCAGTTGGACCCGCAAGACTCACCTTGAAGAGGGACGTCTGCGCAAGGACCAACTGGTTCCGCAGGACCAACCATGCTCAGAGATGAAGACCTTACGCGCACTACGCCAGCTGTTCCCGCAGGAAAAGCCTCCCAATGGTGAAGTACCCCGCCTGTTCCCGCAGCTGCGGATACAAGCCGTCAGGGAAGGCTACCCGCACTAACAGCAAGGCTACACGCATAAGGCACTAACTCAATAATTCAGTAATGTCACCTGAAGGAATGAGCAAGGCGGGAATACTCCCGCCCAAATGAGCCAGTCCGTACGCTTCTGGAAGGTCTTTTGTACTATACCTGCCAAGGTATGGACAAAATAGACAAGATCTGACCAGAGCGGCCCATGAACCAATCACAGGGTGACAGCTTACCGACAACAGTACGAGGAGCACGCTCTAGTACAAAATGTCACTATCAGCCGCTGCCTACTCACCAACCCCTGTCGTGGCACGTACATAGCCTGCAGTTGGTGGAAAAGGAATAGTACACAGCTGGCCATGTCACTATCAGCCGCTGCCTACCCACCAACTACCAGCATGGCACGTACGTAGCCCACAGTTGGTGGAAAAAGAATATTATACAGCTGGCTGTACCTGCTTGGAAACCTACCTTCGGTTATAAATACTCCAACACCTTGGAACGGTATCATTATCTTGCATCTTATCTTCTCTAGCAATCTCTCTTTATATACACTTATATTCAGAGCAATCTAGTCTGATTCTCACGCCGGAGGGTGGTCACAAGGAGGAACCCCCCCCCCCCCTTCTCAGTGACGAGCTCACGGTGTCTGTTTTGCAGGTCATCAGAATAACCATCTCTGCCAGACCTAACCCTCGTGGGAAACATTACTTAACCCCCAGATTATCCATAATCTACTCGGGGTCACCTAGTGTTTCTTCAAGGCCCAAAACATACTAGAAAGTGAGAAACAGCTATAGTCAAGTAACCCAACGAGAACAAAACAAACGTTCAAACTACAAATGAAAACTAACGACATTGAACATACATCAATCTTCCCAATCCCAATAACTCTGACTCCTATTCATGATCCATAGAAATGATGTCGTCTTGATATCAATCACCACATACCTTATCTATCGAAAAAGGTTGTTCTTGAAGATTTTATTGTTTTTTTCATATGAGGCAACAAGTTATTAATGTTATCATTACTTCCTATTTTTTGCACTTGCACTTGCCCAGATACTCAGATATCGATTTGACTGACTCAAAATGGGATATCACTGGTAGTTTCACCGACAAATTAATAATCACTAGATAGATATACAATAAGGTTAGTTGGTCAAAAGTCAAAACGTAATAGAGATACAAGGTTAGGTGGGTAACAACACTCTTAAATTGATGTAGTACGGAATGTTATGTATACAAGCGAGTTGACTTTTAGTTTTAGTTATAAAAACGTCGACTTTTTGGTTATCAAACTTAATATAATGCAAATACGTATGCTATTTTCTAATTTAGCAAGCATAACGTTTACCTTAATTTTGTTAAAATAAAACTTATTAACTACAAATATTTATAAACTAGTGTTTTACCCGGGCAGTTGATGAAACCTGAGAGATAAGAAACCCAAGCTCTATTGACGTGAATTCGGTTGGTTTCAGTTAAATACTTAAGTGTGTTATGTTTCTGAAACTAAACACCAAAAATAAAGGAAAACATATAAAATTTGAGGTGGACCAAGTGGGTGGTGTCGGTAGGTAAAACTCGGATGTTGGGAAGACCTGACCGTTATCGATCCCAGATGTTGAGGCGGTGAGTCTACACAAATTCAATCGATTTCCATCACATTCCTTACGGTACTAGAACGAAAACAAAAAATGGCATTCGGTATATTTTCATTATGTTTGTTGCGGTGACGAAATTAAAACACAAATCAGCGAATCAACGTGAATTTGGTCAGTTTCTGTCACGTACTTTATGATATCGGTGTTAAATCAAAACTTTTTTGGCATTCATTCGATTTTCGTTATGGTACTTAAGTACAAAAAAAATGTTGTGGACCAATATGGTGCCGCCAAGTGGTCCAATGGGAGCTTAGTGGCACTAAAGGGCAGCTGGTAAAATCGCAGCATTAAAATCCGGGTGTTGATAGAACCCGAGCACTACAACTTGAATCGGCGTGAATTCGGACATTATCGGTTACGCTCATCCAGTATAGAATCCGTTGGCAAAACTTGAGCGTTAAAATCCAAAAAATAAATTCGACAAAGTAACATATAAAAAAATAAATATTCAATGTTTATTGGGTCGGCAACCCTTAAACCCAAGCATTATTGATCTCGGGCATTTAGGCAGTAACTCGACACGAGTTTGGTCAGTTTCGATTACTTTAGTTACGGTACCAAAGCTAAAAACTAAAAAAATATAAAAAATGAGGTGGACTAATGGGTGGCGTTGGTTGGTAAAATCAGGCGTTTGTAAAACCCGAGCGTTGAGGTTGTAGGTCTCGCAAATTTGATAGGTTTTCGTTATATTCGACACTTTATTCGAACTAAATAGAAATAAAAAAACAAAATTTAAGGACCAATATGATGCCGCCAAGTCACCTAATCGGCACCTAACGACACCAAAATTTGTAATTATTATATATAAATCTATAGTATATATAAATGAAACTTTTAAAAGCTCTCTGGTTGCTTCTTATATTCTCTCAAGCCACCAAATTGCATTATTTGTAAATTGAGACTTCTCATGCATTTGGCCCAAATTCACGGGTATGAGTCTTACCAAACTCAGACAGTCCTTAAACGTGTATCCTATAAAATAAGGATATACTAAAATTTAATATCTTATTTAAAAAAAATATTTATAATTAAGAAGCATTATAGTAAAAATAATAACGGGTCATAGGTCTCAACCAAACATATATGCATTTTAAACCGGGTTATAACATTTCATTTATTTATAAAACCCTTTCATCATCAAATCATAAGTATATTATTAACTTTCTTACAATAAATAAAATTAAAACCTAAAAAATATATAAACATATTATAAACGAAAAATATAAAATAAT
Source organism: Bidens hawaiensis (assembly GCF_021521415.1). Lineage (NCBI taxonomy): Eukaryota > Viridiplantae > Streptophyta > Magnoliopsida > Asterales > Asteraceae > Bidens > Bidens hawaiensis. The sequence continues at coordinate 109,156 of NW_027497414.1, forward strand.
CATGTAATACCGTAGATAAAAACTAGTATAGTATATAATAATAGGACATTATCTTAAGAACTTTATTATAGCTACATTTGCGTAATTAATAGATTTTTTTTAGAATAACTCATACTCCTATTAACCATTTAAATATGTGTTGCAAAATTTGAACTCCCATCACAGAATGGTAAAGAGGCAAATTGTCAACGGGATGTAATTGTCGACTTATTAATAGACTAGGTTAGGAATCCGTGTATTACACGGGTTGGACAATAAAAACGATATAATTGATCAATCTTTTTAAATACGTTATATGATTAAACTTACGTATTACATATAATAATGATACATGAAAAGTTTATAAATCACTATAATTACAAGTAAGTTGCAAGTTTTATATATACAAATAAATTGTTATAGTTTTACTGAAACATTAACAAACCATACGTTGTATAGCAACAAAACATATACAAATCATATACAATTTTTTTATTTGAACTAATTGCTAGTTTCTCTAACCATTGATGAGGTCATCTGATGCCCAATTATTGCTTCTACTATTACCTGCAATTCACAACAAAAAATATCCAAACTAACCATGATTTAATACCCAACACTTGTCTCATTCAATCGGTTCGACTATTACATTCAAAATCAGTCAAATAGATTGAAAGAGACAGAAAAAAAGGAAAGAAAGATTGGCCAAATAATAAGGCTTTTGTATTCATATGTGACACCCAAATTGCTAATCAAAATATTGGACAAGGAGTGTTTCGGTTTCAACCGGTCCTTACGTTATTAGTCACTTTGACCTTCTTTCCAACCCGCTTATGTTTTTGATCTTGTAAATAAGGTTTTAATGTCAAAATAACCTAGAATAATCTGATCTATTGGTTTTTACCCAACTCGCTAATGTTTCTGATCATGTTTTTATCATGGTACATCCAAATTTGTCATTGACAGAGGGGATCTATTGCACGCAACTTGGAACAATATATAAACCAAGAGTTAATATACTTTAGGTTTGTGAGAAAAGTAAATAAGTCATTTGGGCAATCATAATCAATAAAAGAGGTGATGCAGTGAACATGAATTTATAATATGAATCAAACTCCTTTAGTTGTAATCTACAATAAGGCTAGATAAGGAATGGATGAGATAATTATAAGGCTATATAAGGATTGTTTTAAATCTTAATTAAATTTTAGTTTTAAGTTAATAAATTTAATTATAAATTATAGGTTAATACATGAGAGTGCCACTTGACAAACTATTAGGCCATGTGGTTCAATCAACATTTTTGTTTATAATAATAGTAGACTAGGTTAGAAACCCGTGTGCTACACGGGCTGAAATAAATAACTCAGTTTTAATTACAAAACAAAATTTTATAACTCACAGCGTTTAAAAAAAATATTATATAACGCTTGTATTTGTAGAATATTCGTTTGATAATAGACAGAAGATGTTAGAACTTAGAATGATTTACATAAATGATGTTTGAAAAGTTTTAATGAAGTTAAGTTTTTATAAGATGACTAAGATTATGATGTAAATTGATAACATACCAAGATTACATTCTCTATTATTATATTTGGTAAATATAACAAATGAAAGTTAACAGGTTTTGAATTCGATATTATTTATATATTACACATTTGTTTATTGTTATTCCCACTTGATAAGGTGGTAAGGCGGTTATGGTGTGAAATAGAAGGTATGGTTCGATCTTTGTGGTCTGTATTTTGTAAAATTTAGTCGTTCAAATATATAATTTATACTTTTGTTAAATATATAAATTGAAACTCATGTCTAATTAAAACCAAATGTAATGAAAAAATTGTAAAAAAAAAAGAAGAAGAAATAAGAAAGCACAATTTTAAGCAGTTTAAAACATATACTGTAGAGAGAGAATATATAGAAAACATAATAGTAACAATTACGTTAAGTGTCCATACAAATATTAAACACATAAGCATTGTATCAGAAACATAGGAACAAAAACAGTTTGTAACATCACAAGGCCACAATACATTAAAAAAATAGTTCAAGCAAAATAATAAGAACTTAGAAGTTAAAAAAACAATGCATAAAGCAATTTTCCTTTAATCTGAATTTATAACTTCATTAATGATCAGCATTTGTTATAATACTAAAACATAAAGAATCATAAATAATAATAATAATAATAATACACAATTAAATTATCACGTATTTTTATTAGATTCACATTCTACATTACATTTACAAAAGTTATATTCGAAACACTACAACAATAAGTCACAAATAAGTAAAACTTCTTTGCACGCTCATCTTTGTTTCAAAACAGGTAAATAGCTCGCACCATGCTCGCCTCCATAACCATTTTCTGGATAGACAGCTATAATCTATGACATCATCCACCAATTTTGTACCCTCTTTGTCATCCTGCACCAGTCAAGCAAAGCTCCATAAAAAACTTACAATTTTATTAACATAACATAACAATCTACATGGTTAATTGTTTTACAGATATACCGGAACAGACATGCACAATGTAATGAGAAACGACATCATGAGAAGGGGCACAATGTAATCCACTCTTGCATAAATTTTATTATCTGGTACAATCAAAATCATCCATATAACATGCAGCAAAGCAATCACTATAAAAGCAGCCAATTTAAAATTAAAACTAAAATATACCTCTAAATCGTCGTTGACAATAGTGTCCTGCATCTCCTTCACTTCCGCAGCATGAACATGAGAAAAGCCCAACCCATAAATGGCTCAACAAATTTCGACACCCCAAACTCATTAGCAAATCCGATCCATTATATATGACCGTAGAAACAATATTATTATAGTGATCCATAAGATTTTAATAGTATGCACTAAAATTGGGCTACTTTTTTAACAGCTCCAATTATGGTTAATTTTTTATAACCCATTTGAAGTCAATTATAGTTTATAACCCGATTTAATCCATTCATAAGTGGTTCAAAATACTGTTGAGAGAGAACATATGGTTAATTATTCTGGAATGCATGTATATATAAAATAATGAAATCATACTATAAAGTATAACCACTTAAAAAAAGAACATAACAAAAATATAAACATAACAGATCAACTCACCCAATGATCAGCTCTTTCTTAGTGAGAGTTACAGTGATCATTGAAATTGCCTTGTGGTTTCTAGACTACCAAAGCACAAAACAGAACAACTAAACAAACATATCGTAAAATTTTCAACACAAATCATATAGAATCAAAGATCCTTGTTTCTTTAGATAGTGGTACCTTTAACACCTCCAAATTGTTAGTCTTGCTGAACGCGCTACCCGTTGCTCTAAAATCAACTTTGGATGAGTCCCTGTCCTATCAACTTGAACCTTATATTTTCAAAAAGTATATATTAAATTAGTTTACGGTCTGGTTTTGACGGTTTTTAGGTAAAACCGTAAGTAACAGTTTTGACTTTTGATAACCGAAACTGAATCGTTTAAATTTAAAACCAAACCAAACTGAACCGCTACTAACAGTTTGGTTCTGGTTTGGTTTCACGGTTTAAGTTCGTTATATCTTAATACAATTATACAAGTTATCTAAAATGAAATGTTATAAAATCAAAGCTTTCCATAATTCATAATAGAAGCATAGCAAACTGGAAATTTAAGGTGTTATGTTTGACCTTCACAAGTAAAATTGCAGTAGAATGTATAAGTGATCGAGACTCTGTTGACTTTAAAGGTCAAACATATAGATTTTGAACTTTAACATTGACGGGTCGATACAAATTTAAAAAATAAAATATTAGACAATAGAAGTACGCAAGCAGTAAGACTCGCCTTTTAAAGCCAAATAAATATACATACGAATCATACCTGTTTTGATTCTCCATTCTTTCCACCAATAATGGTTGATATAATATTTGTACATTTTTAAAGCATATCGTCTTCGTTCTTCAAGCATGTCATTCCTGAAACGTTTATAAACAGTGCATAGATTTAAGACAAATCAGTGCAGAATTGGTCCTAGAAACTGTATCATTAAAACTCAAAAAGTCAAAACGGTACAGAAATGTGACGACAACATTGCAGAATTTTGACCACGTCACTTAGTAGGTCAAGGAAACTTGTCAAGTCTTCTTTGTATGATCTTTATAAAAATTCATTTTTTTATATACCACACAACTCAATATCAAGTATTTTATATCAAACATACTTCATCAATCATACATTCCATCTCTAATCATACCTCACTGTAAATAAAAGATTATTTCAAGATCATCGACCATTGTGAATATAAATCTTTCTTTTATTATCACATGTCATTGTGAATATCACTCTTTCTGTATGACAACTCACTGTGCTTATTACTCCTTTCATAATCACAACTCATTGTAACATAAAATTAAACCCTCTTTAGCGACAATAAGGCGAACAACCTCAGTGCTGAAGCAAATTGGCCCGTTTGCATCCTTTGCTTAGTAGCCTTGATAAAACATGGTGAAAAATAACACAAAAATATAAATAAAAGACAAAATTAAAAAAAAAGAAAAAAAGAAAGTCCTTGACATTATCATAGAACGGTGGGTTTCAAACTTTATATTTAAAAATCACACTGAACATCCCTTATGTTAACTTTACACTAACATGCATTTGTAACTTCTGTTTTTTATATTCTCTTGGAACCAGTCACTAAAATGAAGGAGGAAACTTTCAACTCCCTACTAATATAATATATAAACTTCAGTTGTTTACAGTCAATCTCAAAAACTTCATAGCTGTAGCATCCTTTATTAAACTGAATCTGGTTATCATTTGTTTTAAAAAATTCATGAACAGGTAGGTCCCAGCAGAGCCCAGTTGGACCCGCAAGACTCACCTTGAAGAGGGACGTCTGCGCAGTAACCAACTGGATCCGCAGGACCAACCATGCTCAGAGACGTGACGTCCTTACGCGCAATACGCAAGCTGTTCCCGCAGGAAATGCCTCCCAATGGTGAAGGACTCTGCCTGTTCCCGCAGTTGCGGATACAAGCCATCAGGGAAGGCCACCCGCGCAGCAAGGCTACACGCACAAGGCACTTAGCTCTCAATCACTCAGTGTCACCTGAAGGAATGAGCAAAGCCGGGAACAATCCCGCACAAGGGCGGGAGGGGGAATACTCCCGCCCAAATAAGCCAGTCCGTACGATACGGGAAGATCTTCTGTACTGTACATGACGAGGTATGGGCAAAAGATCTGACTAAAGATACGACAGCTTATTGACAACAGTATGGCGAGCAGCACGCTCCTGTACTGTATGTCACTATTAGCCGCTGCCTACTCACCAACTCCTGTCATACCACGTGCATAGCCGGCAGTTGGTGGAAAGGGAATAGTACACAGCAGGCCTGGTCACTATCAGCCGCTGCCTACCCACCAACTACCAGCAGGGCACGTGCGTAGGCCACTGTTGGTGGAACAGGAATACTATTGCAGCCGGCCACACCTCCTTGGAAACCTACCTTCGGCTATAAATACCACAAATGGTATGATCATCTCATCTTATCATATCTTATCACATTATCATCATATTATACCTGATATCTGCTCTAGCAATCTCTTAATATACATTTATATTTAAAGAGCAATCTAGTCTGATTCTCACGCCGGAGGGTGGTCACAAGGAGGAACCCCCCCCCCCTTCTCAGTGACAAGCTCACGGTGTCTGTTTTGCAGGTTATCAGAAGAACCATCTTTACCGGGTCTAACCCCTCGTGGGAAACATCTATCTAACCCCCAGGTTACCCGTAATCTGCCCGGGGTCCGGTTAGTGTTTCTTCATTGGCGCCATCCGTGCATAAAGCTAGAACTTTATTTTTCTCCAGTTTTTTCAAACTTCTAAGATGGTTAGAGAAATTCCGGTAACCACAACCCCAGCTACTGGGGGGAATACCGGCAACACAGTTTTTACAAACACTACCCCGGTTACCCAAGCCAGGGCAAGTGAAGTAAATTTTACGAACACTACCCCAGTTACTCAAGCTGGGGCAAGTGCAGTAAATGATCGCCTACTGGGATCTACTGATACCCAGGTTGAGAAACAAAGACTCCCCCGCCAAACTCTCGATGAAGTTAAGGCATGGGCGGAGGCACGACAAAAGGAATTCCAGGCTGAGTTGGACGAACGCTTGCGTTCCGTACAACAGGCCGACGAATTCGAATACTGGGAGGATGACTCGGAGGAATCCGACTCCGACGCGAACCCTCGCCATAGAGCAAAAGGGAAGCGTAAGGAAACGGAATCCCAACCGAAAAGGCATTTTGGACAAGCCTTCAAACCAAAAAGCACAGGTGGAAGTCCACGAGACTTCTCCAAAACGTTCAGACCAAACGTTGCAAATGCGGGAACGTCCAAATTTGCAAGGGACATTGCGGAAGCAATCGCCCCAAAGAGTGCCAAACAAATGCCTAACATAGGCACATATGACGGTATATCTGATCCAGACGATCATTTGAACAGGTTCATAGCGGGGGCAACCGTCAGCAATTGGACGGAACCCACGTGGTGTTACATGTTCCAAATGACGCTTGTTGGGGCTGCTAGGGCTTGGTTCGATCGTCTACCGGTCAACCACATCTACGACTGGGCAGACTTCCAGCAGAAGTTTAGCCAACACTTCAGCCAACAACGGAAGTATACCGAGGAGCAATGGACAATCCTCAAATGCATACGAGAAGAAGATGAATCTCTGCCAAACTTCATTACTCGCTTCAACTCAAAGAAGCTAAGTTTGGGCAATATCAGCGAAGATCTTGTTCGCGCTGCCTTCATCCAGGGCGCGCATGACCCAGAGCTCATCCGCACCCTAACGGGTAAAGATGGCATGCCATCCACATGGGATGCCATCATGACAGCATCAAAACGCTATGCGGAAACAGAGAAGCAACTGGGTAGAGATCTCCCACAGAGCACAAACCTCTACACTCAGAAGACGAGAGAAGACAACGTCCTCACCGCCCGACTAAATAAAAAGCGGAAGCTAGGTATTTGGCAGTCAAGGGTAAACTTTGACACCTCATCCGGCTTGCAACATCGATTGGGCGGAAGGGATAATGGACAGCCGCACCGGAACTCCAGATGGACGCCACTCACTAAAAGCGTCACTGAGATATTCGCCACTGAAGAGCTCCCGTGGCCAAAGCCTCCAATAATCCGACATCGTCACGATGCTGATCGGAGCAAATACTGTGACTTTCACAAGACAAAAGGCCACAACACTGAAGAATGCATAGACGTAAAAGACATGGTTGAAGCATTTGTCAGAGATGGGACGCTCGCGCACCTCGTGGCGCAATAAAGGCTGAGCAGAAGGGTGCGTGTAGGACCCCAGCTGGGGAAAACACGAATAAAAATTATAGCTTCAATGGCGAGACTACATGCTGCGTAAAGAACGAGATCCCGAACCAGGTGCGTATCGGCTCGATGGCACTCCCATCCCAACAACATGGAAGGGAGCTCATTCACACAGTTTGCATGTAAATCAATTCCAATTTGTAAAGAAAAGGCCAAGAGCCACTTCTAATGGAAATGATTCTCTTTAGAACATCGAAGCTGATGATTTTACTTTTCTGAACACTAATGTGACGGCATTCACATTACGTGAAGTCGTTGCGTGGGAAGGCGGTCCTACCGCCACAAACCCAATAACAGGAAAAAACCTTCACGCAGGTCAGTTGAAAGGAAAAAGTTCAGCACCCAAAAATGAAAGTGCCGGTCTATCCGCACGAATCATAATGAGGAAACTGAACAATAATCTATCAACAACCGCGCGTCGAACGGTTAAACTATGCAACACTGGTGACGGCATTCACATTATGTGAAGTCGTTGCGTGGGAAGGCGTTCCTACCCGCACAAACCCAATAACGTGAAAAACCTTCACGCGGGTCAGTTGAGGGGGAAGAGTTCAATTATTCCATTAAATGAAAGTGCCGGTCTATCCGCATGAATCATGAAAGGAAACTGAACACTAACCTATTGGCAATCTCGCGTCGAACGGTTCAAAAGTTTTGCCCAAAGGATGAGGATAACCTACACGCAGGTCAGATATGGGTAAAGTTTTGCCATCCTACTAAGTGCAAGTGACGGTTCTACCCGCACAATCACGAAAGAGGAAGCAAAACTTCACACCTATTATCAACCACGTTCAAAGGTTAACTTATCCTCAAAGGATGAGAAAAACCTACACGCAGGTCAGATAAGGGTAAAGTTTTGCCATCCTACTAAGTGCAAGTGACGGTTCTACCCGCACAATCACGAAAGAGGAAGCAAAACTTCACACCTATTATCAACCACGTTCAAAGGTTAACTTATCCTCAAAGGATGAGAAAAACCTACACGCAGGTCAGATAAGGGTAAAGTTTTGCCATCCTACTAAGTGCAAGTGACGGTTCTACCCGCACAATCACGAAAGAGGAAGCAAAACTTCACACCTATTATCAACCACGTTCAAAGGTTAACTTATCCTCAAAGGATGAGAAAAACCTACACGCAGGTCAGATAAGGGTAAAGTTTTGCCATCCTACTAAGTGCAAGTGACGGTTCTACCCGCACAATCACGAAAGAGGAAGCAAAACTTCACACCTATTATCAACCACGTTCAAAGGTTAACTTATCCTCAAAGGATGAGGAAAACCTACACGCAGGTCAGATGAAGGTTAAAGTTTAGTCATCCTACTAAGTGCAAGTGACGGTTCTACCCGCACAATCACGAAAGAGGAAGCAAAACTTTAACCCATAATCAACCACGTTCAAAAGGTTAACTTATTCTACACTTGGAAAATTGCTAATTTAAACTAAGTATGCAAGTCATAAGTTTATAAAGCAATAAACCCAAAGAAGGAAATAACAATCTTATACGCAAAGAGATTTATATTTCATAAACGAATTAATACAAAAATGGCTGGGTAACTACCCGCCTACGAAAAGAAAATAAATACATCTGTACAAGACTATCCTAGCAATGGGAAGGGATCTTCAGGATCAAGCTTCAGGGCCGCTTCCACTTGGACCCGCTCCATCAGAAGAACGGGGCGGTTCGAGGAAAGCTTTAAGGATAGCTAACCCATCATCAGCAGCAGCTACTTGGTTCACCTTCTCCACCACTGGATGCGGGAAGGCGGCGTATTGATTTACTGCTTGGTCATATATGGCTTCAGTATCAACATTGTACAAAGGGAAGTTGGAAGGTGGGACGCCTTTCTCAACGAACCCTAGACCAAGCAGGAAGCCGGCTCGTTCCCCATCCTCGTGAGAAGCGTTGAGGGCTGCGCTCATAGCATCGTCGTAAGATGTCTCTGAGAAGACCCGATGCACAACCTACAAGAAAAAATACAAGTGTTAAAACCTTTTCTATTTACAAAGGAAAGCGTGAAGACGTAAAGCTAAACATACCTGAGGCAACGCTTCTCGAAGAAGCCATTCCTTGGCAACCAGAGCTTCTTGAAGGGCGGCTTGAGCTTGGGTACAGGCGCGTTCGGCTTCGCTTTTGTTAAGGTTGGCAAGTAGCACTTCCTTTGCGGCAGCCTCTTCGACGCCCTTAAGCTTCCGCTCGGTATGGTCAAGCACGCCCCTCTGGTCCAAGATCTCCTGGAGCTTCTTGGCATCTTCCATCGCCAAGGCATCATGAGCACGTTAGAGAGCCTCTAATTTGGCCTTGAGTTCTTCATTCTCCACGCGTAAAGGCTCAGCAACGGCTTCAGCCTTGGTGGCCCTCTCCGTTGCGTTCCTCGCGGTCTCCTTAGCCAGCCGAAGCTGTTCGTTAACAGCTTGGGCAGCCTTGGAGCGGGCCTCGAGTCGCGCTTGAACCTCAACCTCGAGGGCCTTGAAGGCCTTCTCCTTCTCCGCAGCAGCTGCGGACAGCTTTTGGTTCTCCTCCCGAAGAGCCCGCGCTTGAGATACTTCCTTGGCGCGAGCTGCTTTCAACTTGTCGTTTTCACGACAAAGCAGCTCGACGCGCGGCTGCATCCGGGCTTGGAGAACCCGAAGCTCGTTGGTTAGCCTACCCTCCTGGTAGCTAGCCATGGCTTCCCCCAACGCACCATGGGGAGCAGCGTGGCGAGCCCATTCCACGCACTCCACAGGGGTACGAAGGGTTGTTCCTCGGCGTATGTTCCATCGCGGAACATACACTTCATTGGAATCCGACACTGCAAAAAACAAAAAAGCAGTTAGGAAAAAGATGATAAAAAATAAAAGTGAAAAAGGGCCAAAGGAACCCTACGCACCTGTAGGGTCAATAACAGGCCGATAGCCGCCAAACCCATCACCTGAACCCAAAGGAAACCCATCCAAAAGGTCAGGCAGATGGGAAGGTGGCAAAGATTGGCGAGTACTCCCATACGTACCTGATGGGCCGGCCGACGGTGCCGGTGGCGGGGGCATGGTGGCAGCCGCCGCCGTCGCTGCCGCAGAATCCGCAGCAATCGTAACCGCCGGCTCGGTGAAAGTTGCTGTAAAAATCGCACTTACCACCGGCGGTGACGTCATCTCGGCTGGAATAGTCGGCTCAAGGGAGTGAGCAACTGATCCAGCGGAAGCAGGCGCAGGCGCCTGGGTCGTCACCTCAGGTAGGCTGACCGAGCCTACCGTCATCGGCGGAGAGGTACTCCTCTGCGCTCCACCCTGGAATGCGTCAACATCCACGCCTGCACAAGAAGATAAGTGTTTCAATAAACTTATAAAGTGACAAATCTACAAAAATAAGAATGTTTGTACTTACGGGTTTTCTTGAGCCTGAACGTACGGACGGGCGGGGACGAGCCCGATGGAGCCGGTCTCTTGATGCCGGTTACCGTCGTCGTCGTTGGATCTCCGGAGGTAACAGTCGTAACCTCCGGAGCAGTGGTCCTCTCACCACCGAGGATCCCCGCCACCTCTTCATTATCTGACTCGGTGTCAGATAGGAGCACTGGATCGGCTGTGGAGGCCGCCTTCTCCTTCCCTTTCACGCCGGCAGCCCTTTTCTTCCGCACCAGCGGAGGACCATCTGCGGATTCCTCAGAAGAAGACAGGATGTCAGGAATTCCAGCAGCGGATACAGCATTGAGGGGTGGAGGAGAGAATAACGCCTTACCTGGCCGCCGGTGGCTCAGGATCTCGTGGCCCAGCGGATAGACCTCCACAAACCGATCCGCTGTTTGTTCCAGGATGGGCAACTCGTTCTCGTCTAGAGCACGAGTACCCACCCTCACGGGACCGTCAGCTTCCCGCGGGTACAGGAGCGACTCCAAATTGTTCCCCTCTGAAAGAAAAGAAACAGTTAGAAGACAAACTCATATCGGCAAGAAAGACAAGACATACCATAAGGAATAGAATTCAAACCGTATTCGAGAAGGATGGGAAACCGAGACGCCTCCTTCCATACCCGGCTCATCCCCAGCATCACCATCCCGGACTCCGGAAACCGGTAAACCGGAGACTGGACCCGAGATATCTTCGCGAACCATTCCGCCTCCTGGTAGCTGGAAGCGTGAAGGCTCGGAAGCGCTTGCCCGTTCTTAAACTTCATGGCAATGGGGATGGCGCGGGCAGAAATATAGAAGAACTCCCGCTTCCACGATCGGAGACTGCGCTCGGTCGCGCAAATCTTCAAACCCTTAATACGGGTTGTCAGGGTGTACCACCCCTGGATGCACCTCCAACTATAGAAGGTCATCAGGCGGTCCACATAGGGCTCAATACCCAGAATCCGGCACACCCACTCGAAGTGCCGGATCTTGGCAATCGCCATCGGATGCACCTCGGTCAGGTGCACACCGTGCCTCTCCAGGACACGGTACACAAACTTTGTCAATGGAAACCTAAGGTTCCCATAAACAAAGAATGCAGCATATACCCCGATCTTGCCACTGGGGGCATCGTACACAGTCTGGTGGGGTTCAGGAAACTCAGGCTCAAGAGACTCAAGCATGAATTTCCTGACGACGTACTGGTACTGATCGACAGGTAGAGCACACTGGCACTCGCCAGCAGTACTCTTATCATCGGCCGAAGACTCAAGATCACGAGAAGACATTTTGCAGAAAGAAAGCGATTTCGGGAAAATGCTTGCCTGAAAAGGGGAGTATTTGCCGGAAATCGCTAAGAAGAAGAAGAGAAGGGTGAAGGTGTGGATTGCAAAGAGCCCTCTCCCCCTTTATATACTAATCGCAATTAATGTGATGAATTTAATGCGGAGGAGAGAGAAATCGAAGGTGCAATGAAACTATGACACGTGGCAAAAAGCAGGCTGGCAACAGCTGTTGACAGGACGTGTACCATTAATTTCCCAGCCACGCGCCAGAAAAATCGCGCCCACGCGCCTGAAAAAGCGTCTGGAATGACCATGTACTGTCACGTCACCATAACTTCCTGCACGTCCTGACACAGTCAGAAGAAACCGTCGCACGACGTTTCAGAGGTTTGGACTGTTCTTATCCTTTCACCAACTCTTCGAATTTCAAAAAAATTCAAAAAGATTCAAAAGTAAGCGGGAAAATACCCCTTACCTTGGCAACCAAGTAACCATAAGACGGATGCGGGTACAGTGTTAAGGCAAAACCCTTCACATACCTAGTACCCGCAGGGAATTGAAGCCAAGAATACCTCGGCAACCAAGTAACTATAAGACGGGTGCGAGTACAGTGTTAAGGCAAAACCCTTCACATACCTAGCACCCGCAGGGAATTGACGCCAGGAATACCTTGGAAGTAAAGTAACCGTAAGACGAGCGCGGGTACAGTGTTAAGGCAAAACCCTTCACATACCTAGAGCTCCGCAGGGAATTGAAACCAAGAAGGATCTTCTGGGCAATGCTTGCGGAAACGGAAATACCATCCCCGCATAGCGGGAACGTCGAGAACTACATTGTTTGAAGCTCCAGGATGGAATTGGTGGTTTAAACATAATTGATCACTATGTTCAAAACTACCAAAACCTCATGGAGAATCCACACAAGTGGGACTCAACGCTCCTGACTTGCGAGGAGGTTACAGACCTACCCGCATCATACCCAAAGATCAAGCAGGAAACTCGGGAATTTCTGCAAGTGACAAGGACTTCCGCGGGAAGAATCCCTATGGAAAACCTTAAAAAACCCTTTTCAAAACCCTTTGCTTAAGTCCAAAAGTTCACCTCACTTTATTAAACACTCATGAGAAGAACATTGGACTGGGGGGACTTGAAGAGGTAGGTCCCAGCAGAGCCCAGTTGGACCCGCAAGACTCACCTTGAAGAGGGACGTCTGCGCAGTAACCAACTGGATCCGCAGGACCAACCATGCTCAGAGACGTGACGTCCTTACGCGCAATACGCAAGCTGTTCCCGCAGGAAATGCCTCCCAATGGTGAAGGACTCTGCCTGTTCCCGCAGTTGCGGATACAAGCCATCAGGGAAGGCCACCCGCGCAGCAAGGCTACACGCACAAGGCACTTAGCTCTCAATCACTCAGTGTCACCTGAAGGAATGAGCAAAGCCGGGAACAATCCCGCACAAGGGCGGGAGGGGGAATACTCCCGCCCAAATAAGCCAGTCCGTACGATACGGGAAGATCTTCTGTACTGTACCTGACGAGGTATGGGCAAAAGATCTGACTAAAGATACGACAGCTTATTGACAACAGTATGGCGAGCAGCACGCTCCTGTACTGTATGTCACTATTAGCCGCTGCCTACTCACCAACTCCTGTCATACCACGTGCATAGCCGGCAGTTGGTGGAAAGGGAATAGTACACAGCAGGCCTGGTCACTATCAGCCGCTGCCTACCCACCAACTACCAGCAGGGCACGTGCGTAGGCCACTGTTGGTGGAACAGGAATACTATTGCAGCCGGCCACACCTCCTTGGAAACCTACCTTCGGCTATAAATACCACAAATGGTATGATCATCTCATCTTATCATATCTTATCACATTATCATCATATTATACCTGATATCTGCTCTAGCAATCTCTTAATATACATTTATATTTAAAGAGCAATCTAGTCTGATTCTCACGCCGGAGGGTGGTCACAAGGAGGAACCCCCCCCCCCCCTTCTCAGCGACAAGCTCACGGTGTCTGTTTTGCAGGTTATCAGAAGAACCATCTTTACCGGGTCTAACCCCTCGTGGGAAACATCTATCTAACCCCCAGGTTACCCGTAATCTGCCCGGGGTCCGGTTAGTGTTTCTTCAATTCAAAAATTCAAATCGAATTTCATTGAACACCCCTACCCATGAGCAATTTTAAAGTTGAATTTGTATTTTGATTAGATCCAAAAAACTGATTCAAATTTAAAAAACTTTGACTGGAAGAAACTCAAAATTCAAATCGAATTGAATTTGAGTTTATTCTTAATTTACATGTATGATTATTTTTTTATACAGTTATAATTATATATATGAAAGGATAAACATAATCTTAATCTTCTATTAATAATTAAACATAATAATACTTTACTATGTAATTACACACAAGTATTATAATATGTATATAATTGGTTTGTTTAGACTCCAAGTGCCTAATCAAGCTCAATGGATGAAGTAAAATTGACCTCGATAACTAAACAAACTTGAATTTATGTTTAAGCTCGGCTTGATTTTATTTTATTTTTTTGATCGGGTTGTTAGAGTTTAAGGTGTAGGAAAAACGTGGTTGGACCCAGTACACCTCTATATGTCATTGACTCATTATAGATTTGGTTCAAAAGAAACATAGATTGTGTATGTGATTTAGAGTAGATAGTTATGAATTTCATCATTAACTATGCGAAATTACATTCATAGTTGAACTTTGAAGATTATAAAACTTTGCTAATAAAAAAATAAAAATTTTATTTTATGCCATTACACTTAATGATTTCTAAAGTCTTAATTAATCATCATGACTAATGAAAGCCCACAGGTTATCATTGATCAAGTATTTTTAAGAATATAATGGTGATAAACTAATAATTACAAAGGAAACTCAATCAAATCGTATTTTTCTAGTTATGGTAATTATGTAACAATAAACTATAACTAGTGTATTCTCGCTAACACACCCACAACCAGAGATGGGAAAATCAAACACTCGGACTAGGGCATAAAATTGTGAAAATATAGGTATAATAAGAACACGCAATCTTGAAAAGGGAAAATAAAAACCAATAAAACTGGAAAAATTTATCCATGCTGGCACGAATCTAAGGCGGGTGGCGGTAAAATGTACAAAATCGGGGCTATGGTGACAAGAGTTACAATTGTGCGTTGTTGATTAACTATTACTTCGAGTAGAATGAGGATAATTACAAAGAAAACTCAATCAAATCATATCTTTTAATTATAGTAATTATATAAAAATAAACCTAACTAGCATATTCTCTCTAATAAATAGTAACTACCATCAACCACCACACCTCCTCTCTTTGTATCCTCGACTACGCCGCCTGCACAACTAACCCGCTTCTCTCGGACCACCATCACACTTAACTATATAAACACACATCATTAACCAAGTCCAGTTAGTCTAGTTAACATAACAGATAATAATGATAGTGTTACCAATATTTTGTATCTATAGAACAAAATCTTATTTCCAACTCATCTAGCTACAAGCCCATGATTTTTGGTAACAATCAATTTAAATACCACTGAACATGATCCATTTTTCTAGCTTTTCCTTGGGATAAGAATTATTCCTATCTACAGAAGCTTGTGGTTGGTAGACCCACTAGACAACATCCAATCTTTAAATTGTAACAATCAGATTTAAAAGATAAAAAATATTCATTTATCATTGTCTATTATTTTTATAAACTGAAAATAAAATATATATCAAAAGTCTGTTTGATTTTATTAAGTTATGTTTTGTAATAAAATTCAACTGTATGTTATATACGCATAATAGCATTTGTGTAATAAGTTTTTATAAAAAAAATAAAGTAGTTTCATTTCGTGAACCAAATAATTATTTATATTAAGTTTAAAAATCTGGGACAGTGTTTTTTATTCTAAAGATTTAGTGTTCAATAAAATACAAAATCCAAATAAGTGTTCAAGATGACAAATCACAAAATATGGATCTTGTCACCCTTTAGACTATGTGTTGTGGAGGTCGGAGGGGCTTTACCCCCCTCCACGTCATCGCCACATAAGAAACAGGGTTTTAAAGCCCCTCATCATAAAGCTCCGTTGTGATTTAAAGCGCTTTTTACCATTTTATTTCATAATATATAAATATATGTGTGTGTATCGATATGTGTATGTGTGTATGAAAGAGAGTGTGAAAAGCAAAGCCTGGCCCCCACCAACCACTTTCTCCGTTGTTATTTAAAGCGCTTTTTACCGTTAACTAAATACAACACCCCACCCCCCCTCTATGACGCCCCAAACGCAGCCCCGACACGGTGTTTGGGGCGGTAAAGCCCCCAAACCCACCCCTCATGCAGCCCACACCGTGTAATCTTAGTAACATTTTCTTGTTACCAATGCAGTGTAGATATATTTCTAGATCACCTATCGCTTCACTGTGTCATTCACGAGAAGCTATTCGCCAAATTACTCAAATCATTTTGTCCTCAATTATTGATTGTGTGACTAGAACATCAGTTTAGTTTAAGCTAGAAACATAAGTGATATAAAGCTATTAGCTTTAAACTTTCAATATTGGATAAAGAGGACTAGGACTTGATTCTTAAAGTGAAAGGCAAAAGTGAAGACTGTGACTTAAATAGTTAAATCCAGTGTGAAGTTTACTACTGTAAAATATACAAGATGGAAAACATAATAGACTAGGTAATTAATGATATCCAAATTAGTTGGTTATTCATTTTCAAAAACATTGATTGAATACATGACATGTCATTAGATAAAAAATTGGACTTTAAGCTTTAAAAGGTTGCATACTTACATACCTTGAAACAGGTATTCCCTTTGCTGACTCAGCAATTCTCGACCGAGGTGCAAGCTGCATTTGTTTGGCAATTCATATGCAGTGTTCCCATGTTGCTCTTAGAAGACTTCTTTCGGTGGATGAACACCTTTCTCTCCTCAGACGATAGAGAAAACGTGCTGCAATGTATTAAACAAGTTGTACCCAAGGACTTACTTCTACAAAGGGTAAAATGGTCATTTACTAACATTCACGCAAGCCATTCATCGTATAAAACAAAAACAAAGTAACCAGGCACTTAATGTACTGATGTAATGTTTTTGCATCCATCTTAAAGGTTGTAATATCATGCATTCAAGCAACAGAGCAAACCATCACCGGGGAGTACGATAAATATGGCAAAGGATCTCTATTCCTCAACGACCGTGCTAACTTCCAGAAGATTCTAGAAGTGTATAAATCCGAGGGTCATTCTAAAGAAGCAATGAAGCCAAGTCATGAATATCCTGTCAACACAACCGCTCAACGTAATCCTTTGGACAGTGCTCGTTTATGGCATACTGCATATCGTAAGGATCTTCTTGAAGCTGCTGAAGATTTATATTCAATTCGAGATTCAAACAATCTTTCGGGCCTAGCTCCTGCAGTTGTGCAGCTAAAGTTTTCTGCGGATGTCATCATATACTACAGGTAAATAATTTACACATCTTTTCATTTGTTTAACTTTGTTAACTAATAATATAACCTTTCAGCAATTCATTGGATAAACTCTTCTACTCGATGTGCATCGAATTGGCTGAAGATTGTCCCGCTCCTTCGTATCAACGATTCTTAGATGACAGTCAAATTGAAGGCTTACAGTTGCTGCTGTATAGCAAGAGTGAAAATGACGTGTCACCAAGAAACTTCGTTGACAATCTATGCGACAAACTTAAGTTATTCGTCGCAGGGATCCGCAAATACCTGACATTTGTAGAAACCGAGGTAACACATTTGGACAAAGTTTTGTTGAAACATTTCACATGGTACAACTACTAATGGTTGTTTTGTATTCGGCAGGTTTTCCCGTTTATAGTTATGAACTGCAGCCATGAGATGCAGCTGTGGCTATTATATACCGGTCTTGAGATGATGCCACTTGGATTGCTAAAGTGCACAGTTAGTTGGTTCTCAAGTCATTTAACAGAAGATGAATCAAAATCCATTCTGCATAGTATAAGGCAAGGAGGCCATATGGTTAACAAATCATTATCTTCCCTTTTGTACGAATGGGTGCGCATCGGTTACTCTGGGAAAACGTCGATTGCCAAATTCAGAGAAGAGTTACATGCAGCATTCGAGAACAGATCTTCATTTCTTTCCGAACAAATCAAGAACACTTCTGCATTTCCATACCTGCAACTGACCAATTCGACGTCGTATTCTAGCGGGATGAGTTTTCATGTATTTTTTCCTCAGAAACAGAAAATATCGACTCGTTTTTCAACGTATGTTATTGATAATAATAATAATAATAATAATACTGAAAGTTCGTCCCGTTCGCTAGAGTCTAAACCGGTGGATCATATTATTTTCTTCCACATAGCTTTAAAAAAGGATATGGAGTATCTTGTTTCTCTTTCTGCCAACCTGGCTGAAAACGTTGCGTTATTCACCGAATTTTACCAACGTTTTCATCTTGTACAGGTCTTACACAAAATACAAAGTGACGCAGAAGACGTAGTCGCGTTTCCAGCTTTAGAAGCAAAGGAAATAATCCAAAACAGTAGTCATTCATTCTCCATTGATCATAAAATGGATATCGAATACTTTAATAGAATTTCGTATATTCTCGGTCAGATTTCCGAACTGTTTGTGGATACGTTGAATGGAGGAATGGCGATGTACCGTCAGCTATGTGTGAAGCTTCATGGAATGTGTAAATGCATGAATAAAATGTTGTCTGACCATATGAATCGTGAAGAAGCCGAACTGTGGCCTTTGTTTAGAGAACATTTGTCTCTTAAGGAACAAGAAAAGATCATAGGATGCATGCTTGGAAGAACACGCGCGGAAACTTTACAAGAAATGATACCGTGGATTATGGCGTCTTAAACGGATGAAGAACAGAAGGCGCTCATGTTATTATGGCGCAAAGTTACTAAGAACACTATGTTTGATCAGTGGTTAGGTGAATGGTGGGAGGGTATGAAGAGTTATAACTTTCCCACGGTTGACAAGTCAAACGTGTCAACAAGCGCGTCACTGTCACCTCAGTCAACTACTGACATGTCGGAAATAATCTCGAAATACTTGCCTCGTGGTGAAATTTTATCGAAAAGCGATACGATTAATCATAATATGATGCACTGTGAAACTTTTAGTGAAAATGATAAAGATATGCGAGTAAGCAAGGACCAGACCGATCATCATTGCAAAGCTTGCAGTGAGTTTGGGAAGTCAAACACGGAGAGATTGACTATCGATGGTCAAACCGAGACAACTGAAAACTCTGTGCTTGTATTGACTCAAGAAGAACTCGAGGCTACAATTATGAGAGTGAACTGTGATGAAACATTGGAGCCGAAGCAGAAATCCGTCATTATACAGAACCTGATGATGAGGTTAATATAATTTTTATACTTTTCTTACTTTTTCGTTTTTACTAATTTGTGATATCTGACTCTAGTTATGTATCTTTTTTCTCAGTCGTTGGATCAATACACAAAAGAAATCTCATCCAGATGACAACGCTCTAGAAAATAATAACAATAATAATAATCAAGGTGTTTTTCCATCATATCGCGACTCGCACAAATTAGTGTTTGGATGTCAACACTACAAGAGGAACTGCAAGCTTGTTGCTTCATGTTGCAACAAACTCTTCACTTGCAGGCTTTGTCATGATGACACAACCGATCACATAATGGATAGGTAGCTTACACACACCAATATCTTTTCTCTCTATGAACATAAAAACAAAACATATAATAAAACATTTTACGAAATTCTTACTAAATGTGCAGGAAAGCCTCAACGATGATGATGTGCATGAAATGCTTGATAATCCAACCCATCGGTCCAACATGTTCAACGGTTTCTTGTAACAATCTATCCATGGCCAAATACTACTGTCCCATCTGCAAACTGTTCGATGATGAGAGGTCATCATTTACTAAATGATTATTAATATTAACTTTTTACTTTTTTATTAATTTTTATAAATTGTTTCGACAGGAAAATCTACCACTGCCCATACTGCAACCTGTGCAGAGTGGGAAAAGGTCTCAGGAATGACTATTTCCATTGCATGAATTGCAATGCGTGTATGTCAACGTCTCTTTCAGTGCATACCTGCAGAGAGAAGTGTCTAGAAGATAACTGCCCGATTTGTAACGAGTCATCTTCACATCCAAGAATCCTGTGAAGGCTCTTCCGTGCGGTCATATAATGCACTCCTCGTGTTTTCAGGTATTCATATTCATATTATTATTATTGTGTTTTTTTTTCCTTAATCACATATACGGACTCTTTGATGCTTCTTCCAGGAATACACTTGCTCCAACTATACCTGCCCAATATGCTGCAAGTCATTAGGAGATATGCACGTATACTTCGGGATGCTGGATGCAATGTTAGCTGAAGAAAAAATTGCTGATGAGTATTTGGGCAGGACACAGGTTATTATTTATAAACATTGTTATCTAAGTATGCATATGTATTGTTGACATGAGTTTCTAATATGTTTTCTTTTCAGGACATATTATGCAATGATTGTGAGAAGAAAGGAACTGCACCATACCACTGGTTGTACCATAAATGCCCTCGATGCGGGTCCTACAACACCCAGCGTATCTGATCTGTCTTGGATATACTGTGAGTGTGGTGGTTTTGTTTGTATTCATACTTATACGTCCCACGTCATGTATACTTTTTTCTACACTTGTTTGAACATATATAACTTGTCAACTTTGTGTATTGTGTATTTTAGCTTGGCTTGCTTGGAATCTTTGGTATTGAAGAAGGATCAAATTTGTGATATAATTATGTATAAATGTGTGGTTTGTTTGAATTACAATAAGTCAATAAGTTAGTTCCCTTGGAACTAAATAACATTGTGACTTGTGACTACTTTGATTATGAACTATTGTTGGCAAAAAGAATGACAAAAAATAGTAATAATAATAATAATAAAAATAGATACAAGATAACCAGTTCCAGCATAGGTAAAAAAAAGCTAATGTTTGACCCTCATAATCTATTACCAAAACTTGTCATTATTAGCAGCTTAATCAACCCTACAGCAAATGCATCCGTTCGACATACGATTGAACCAACCATCGGCTTAACGGCTCACCGCACCCAACAAAGCACCCAGTGTTCCCGTTCTCTGTGAAGAACGGGAACTGAAAGATATTAAGCAGATCATGCACCGACTGTCTAACCAACGAGGTCCCCGTAACTCTACTCCTTCGCCCCCACCCCGTCACAATATCAATCCTACTCGGGCGAATACCCGACTTCAACATTTCCCTACGAAACCACGCCAAAGTCCTCGATAACGCAGTCACCGCGGTCCCCTCCGACATCACATGAAGATTAATTAGCCAATAACACGAGCTCTTCTCACGAACTGCGTCTGGGTACACGTTTTTCTGGGCCGCTACTTCCCAAACCGAGCCCGCTTCCTCCTTCAAACCGGACTTGTGTAAGAAATCGACAACAGCGTCAATCAGCCCGCGTTTGCTCTCGCGGTCTTCGCTATGCATAAGATCTAAAAAGTGGCCCGTGTGGTCTCGAACGTTTTGCCCGTCGGGTCCCGCTGATGGCATCGATTGTAAAAAAGTGTGTGCCGGGTGGCCTGTGACACCCATCAACTCGCAACAAAACATCATGTTAAACGACGTTTGGGCCTCTGTACAACAACTGAGCAGCAATGTATAAGTCTGTAAAGAAGGGTTTAATCCTAAACTATGCATATTCCGTACCAAATTATAAGCATCCGAAAGCCTATGTACCCGAAGAAAAGCACTCAACAAAGAATTACACGTCGGAACATTCGGAAGCAAACCCGCGTTAAGCATGGCCCGATACCAAGCCCACGCCTTTTCAACATTCCCAGACTTCCCCCATAAATCCACAAGAAGCCCATAAACGGGCTCATCCGGAATCCAGTTTTTCCGAGTCATCTCTTCAAAAACCGCCTCTGCTTCTTCAAGATACCCGCAATGACCTAAAACCTCCATAACTATACTGTACGTCACCTTATCGGGCTCGAAACCCGCATTTTGCATATCCCGATAAAGCTGTAACGCGATCGGGTAATTTCTCGCTTTTGCCTGTAAAGCAATCATAATATTATAAGTAACCAAATTCGGAACACAACCCTGGCCCACCATTTCGTAAAACAGTTTCAAAGCCGCATCCAAGTGGCCCGCTTTCCCGAGACAGTTAATTATAACACTGAAAGTAAACGTATCGGGTGAAAGCCCGGCTTCTTGCATCCTTTGATACAAACCCATCGCAACATCTAAATACCCCGCTTTAGCATGAATATCAATTAACGTGCAGTACGTGACCCGGTCGGGTTCGATACCTTCTTTCTGCATTTGATCAAAAACGTCAAGCGACTTGTTTAAAAAATTTGCGCGACCGTAGCTATGAATAAGACGGTTATACGTAACCACATTTGGCGGGTACCCTTCTTGAACCATTTGATCAAGCAACTTGTTTATGGCCCCAAATTGTTTAGCCCGGCCCAATATCCCAACCATGGTCGTGTAAGTATGACCGTCGTGTTTGAACCCGGGTTGCCTTTTTAACCAGTAGAAAAAGCTAAGAGCTACTGACGGATCTTGAAGCTGTTTTAGTACTTGATTCGCTTGATACGCATCTAACAGACAGTTAAGACTCCATAACGCCTCTTCGGCTGCCGGACCCCACTTTAGCTGTCTTAGAATCTGGGAAACACTCTCCACCTTATGGACCGAGGATGAATATTGTCGGCCCGTTTGAGGTACGGGCTTTGTTGGTATCCCTCGGGTTTCCCTTACTGTAATCATCTCAGCTGCACGAAACTCGGGACCGCGTTGACCAACCATGAAGTTGTTTACAGAATCTTTCGACTTTCTCGACACGGATTTGACCGTGTGGTGATTTTGACTTTTGCCCGAGGCATATTTTTCGGCTTTGTTTTTACTGATGTTTGTATTGATTTTTGGATTCGGTTTTTGTGTTGGTGTCAGACCAGAAGCTTGCGGGTCAACTTTTTTGTAGGGTTTCACGTTTGATGAGTTGGCGTTGTTGTTGGCTGAAGATGTTGACTCAAATTCAGCTTTTTTGTAGGTTTTCACGGTAGACGAACGGGCCTTTTCGACAACATAGTTTTGACCCGAGTCAACGGTTGCACTCCCTTCAGTCATTGGAATCTTGTAGCTGACCACATCATTTAAAAAGTTGACCGCTGCAATCCCGGCTCTAACAAAATGACCGGTCATAATACCAGACGGGTGCATCTGGTCGGTTTCATCAGCATAACTTACACAATCTGGTTGTGCCAACAATACTGATTTTGACGGATGGGAAGTTGACCGGTCAACTATATTGGACTCGGGTTTACTAGAGCTCAATACAGCAGCCGGAGGTTTGGGCACCAACGCGGGCCCCTTTGGTGTGTTTCGAGCCGCATTTGGGGTGGTAATTTGCCTCTTAGTCGTGCAAGTTTCATCTTCTGAGCAAGTGCATGATGAGCTCCCATCTGCACTACATCTCGACCCGTTGAGGAAAAATGACCTAGCTGACTGGGACAGAACACCTAGCTGCTTTGTACGCAACATGGCCTGTAAACGGTGTACCAAAAATGATAGTCAATTGATATCAACAAATCCATTAAACCATGTGTCTGTACATATCATTATAACATAAAGGTGACTTTGACAACAATTTGTGTCTGCAACATAAATATAATTAGATAATATGCGAGGAAATGCTATCTAATACGTCTCATTTCTTGATTCTTGAAAAATCAACCCCATTTATTAAGACCAAAAAAGAAACTTTTTTAAGCTAAAATTATAATCTTGATTAAAAAGATTTATTTTATGAGGTCAACAAATCCATTAAACCATGTGTCAGTATATCTCTATAACATAAAGACCATTTTGACAAAAAATTCATGTCTGCAAGATAATTACTTCTTCAAGAATTTGTGATGAAATGCAATCTAATAACACCATTTATCAAAATAAAAAAGATTTACAAAAAAAATAATAATAATAAAAAATTTAAGCTAAAGTTATAATCTTGATAAAAAAAATGTTTTATGAGGTCAACAAATCCATTAAACCATATTTCAGTAGACATCTCTATAACATAAAGGTCATTTTGACAAATAAAAAAAAATGGTGTCTGCAAGATAATAATAACTTCAAGAATATGTGATGAAATGCAAGCTAATATGTCTCAGCTCTTAATTCTTATAAGATCAACTCCATTTATCTAAAAAATATATATATATGTTTACCAAAAAAATAAAAGAAAACTTGTCTCAAGCTAAAGTTATAATCTTGATAAAAAAAAATGATCGTTTAATGACATCAACAATTCAATTAAACCATGTGTCAGTACATATCTCAACAACATAAAAGTAATTTCCTCAACAATTTGTGTCGACATCATAATAATATCTTCAATAACATGTAAAGAAATGCAATCCAATAATATGTTTCACCAAAAAGACCCAACTTTCTAACTCCAGCATCATTACATCAACCACCACACCACTTTCAAGATCCAAACAACACAAACCCTAATAAAGATCACAGCGTTTGACCAACAAGTCAACATTACAAATGAGAGCAAGAATCAAGAAACCCACATGGTAAAATCAAAGATTGATGGAATTGAAGGTGAAAGATGAACAATTAGGTGATTACCTGAGATGGGTATGAAGAAATATGAAGAAAGAGGTGTGGCGGCTACTTGTCCATAACGATGGAGTTTAATAATATGTTTGCAGGCCAATTGTGAATCAAGGGGTTTATCATTTATGTGTGAGATTTTATTATTATTATTATTATTATTATTATTTGATTATTATTTGTGAGTGTGTAAAGTAAACGCTACGTAGCAATTTTTTTTTCTGCTCATTTTGGTGTCCACGTGTTCCCACCTTCACGGGTTTAACCTCATAGATACTATGCTTTTTTTAGCAAACCCTTAACTCTTTTTGTTGTACTTTTTTTATTTATTTATTTTGAATAAGTTAATCATTTAATTATAACAGATTTTTAGTTTCCTATGTTGAAAAGTCATTTTTTTCATGATAACTAAGGGTGCAAACGAGCTGGGCCGAGCCCGAGCGTGACTAGGCTCGAGCTCTGCTCGTTTAACTTATACAGAGCTCGAGTTTGAGCTCGGCTTATTTCGAGCTCTATTTTCAAAGCTCGAGCTTGGCTCGAGCTCGGCTTGTTTACCATTTATTAATTATTTTTTTATATATAGAATAATTATTAAATATATATTTTACAAATTATACGAATATCAGACTCGTTTAGTCTCAAGAGCCGGCTCAAGATCGATAAGTGAAGCTTAGGCTCGTTTATTAAACGAGCTTACTTTTAGGCTTGAGCTCGGGCTCAATTAAGCTCGGCTCGATCAAGCTTTTTAACAAGCCAATCTCAAGTAGCTCGTGTAGCTCAATTCGTTTGCACCTCTAATGATAACATGTAACCTGGTGAAATGGTGAATACACAAGATTTGATACTAAATAAAAAAGTTTGGTAAGTTTTTATGTATATATATAGATGTAGATTATCATTCTAAACGTAAATTTTAATAATGTAAAACATATAGTTCAAGAGTTCAATATCAATCTTTTATGGTTAAGAGGTTAAAACAATGGTAGTAGTAAATTTGTACATGAACTCATAAAAGAACAACAAATATTATAACATAAAGAAAAAGAAAGTAGCACCCAACCATTTAGAAGTACATATAGATACACATCTAAAAAAGTCTATACGCTAAGGCAAGCAAATGAGACGTGTGCAAGAATGCTTATTCTCGATCATGTACTAAAAGAGCTGCAAGTCTAGCAAATTTTGCATGATTTGGTTATCACATGTCAGTTTGAATTTGTTTATACTTCTTCTCCACTTCGTTGTGAGGGTTTCCACAACTAGAGTTGTTATCTATCTTGTCTTCAAATACTCAAACCACTGCCATCTCCCTCCATGTACGTCTTATTTGATATACATCATGTGACACCAAATTCCTCTCGAAAACCTTTAATTTTTATCCAGTTCAATATTATGTGCTCATACATCTATCTTAATATCATTATATTTGCTACCTCTAGCTTTAAGAAGCCTATTTTCTTAATAGCTCAACAATCGATCTGTATAATCTAGTAAGACAAACTATATCCATACAAAGTTATATTGGTGTGTGGATTTACTCCATCAAGTATTATTTTGATAATAAAACCAATTTTCAATTAACGTTACAACTTACAATTGAGTTGTGCAATGCTATTAAAATCCAAACATGTCACATCATTTAAACACTTAATTTTATAAAATAATCAATAAAAATATAAAGTTTGGACCGTGTGTGAACAACATATCAAACTTGGTTTTTATGAACCATCACATACCGAATGCGAAAGTGCTCTTTAACTCTTGCTTTGTTTTTTCTTTTCTTTTATTTTTTTTCTTTCTTTTAAATGTTAAACATTAGACAAACACATTTGAATAATTTGTTTTAATCAGTGTATTTTTCTTTTAAGGTAGATAACTTAAACAAAACCTAATTAGTCCAGCGGTACTGGTAGTTTCCTTACTTTCTTTATGGGATTTTGTGAGTTAGAATTTTGACTGCATTTTGTTTCGAGTTAAACCAGAGGTTTATCTTATATGATCATTTAATCATAGTTTACCATTGCAATTAGCACTTTTAAATCATTATTGTTATTGAGAATGATATATTAGAGAGTATGGATTACAAAAGGTTGATCGAGGTTTTTGCTTTCAACAATGCTAGGAGAGATTCATGATTCATTTAAGTATATAAATTATGTCTTTTTGCTACAATACTTTTATTTTGTTAATTGTTATCACAACTACATAAATAATATATGAGTTAGTAATTAAGTTTATATTTTAGCGGACCTTTTTTTTACTTGTCTTTAGCCCTGGAATTTTTATGGATTCTCGAGAACGGCACTGATAGATACATTACTATTTTATCTAAAACTATATTATTACAAAAAACAGAGGTGCATTTAATAACTCAAGATTTTTGGTAGCAGAAGGCAAGAATTCAACCGTTACAATAGTTGGATTAAATTAACCGAAAGTTAAACTTGCATTTTTTTTAGAACAAAGACTTTCTTGTATTAGGTTATCGCACTCTCAAAATTTAGAGAGTCCCGATGTCCCACCTAAAAAATAAAAGGTATACATAATATTTATTCAAAATAATAGTTATAATATTTGTTCGTGCTTAAATAGTAAAAAAGTTCATATTTTAATAATAAAACGGCAAACATGTCAACATAATTTGAAAAAAAGTACAAAGCATATCTCCATAGATAAAACAAAATGATATATTGAACATTTGTTTAATTTGCCTAGTATTTATATTGTGATCAACAATATGATTCTTTGAATATTAATAGTATATCGAAAATATTCAAATTTAAAACTTATTCAATGAACGATATACTGGACTTCAAAAAATATTGAAGCAACTTGTTTCACAAGTCAATTTATGCTTATTACTTTTATATTATCATGGACTGGGTTAGGATAAAATAAAAACCCACTTGAGTTGAGTAAACTTTAGAAAATCATAAATGAGATGAAAGTGCAGAATTAGCCGATGTATGAGTAATATCCATAAGGCCATAAGTGCCCTTCCCCACTAACACGGCCGCCTTGTGAATACACAAGATTAAATACTAATAAAAGTAAAGTTTAGTAACTTCATATGTATGTTTATATATTGAGGTAGATTATTAATTTATCATTCTAAAAATAAATTTTAACAATGAAAAAACATATAATTCAATCTTTTACGACATGATAAAAAGAATGGTAGTAGTAAACTGTGTAACATAATGTGATAATTAAACTATAGTGGTAACAAATAAAAAAGAAGGATATATTTTGTAACATAAAGAAAAAGAAAGTAGAATCACCTTTAGAATTGCTTATTATACATGCACTCTTTAAAAAGAAGTCCACGCTAAGGTAAATCTAAGTCGAAGACGAAGACAAACAAAAGTATATGAAAAGCTAATGTCTCACGCAAAATTAAAGTGTATTTATACACTTCACTAAAAGTCACATTTCCAATAACCCGATAATGCTCTCGAAGACGTGTAAGTCTAACAAATTCTGTCAATTGGGTCATCACATGTTCTATGCTTCTTCTCCCCTCCAATGTCATGGTTACCACGATTAGTGTTGTCATCTAGCTACTCATCTTCAAATGTCACCATTTAAATTTCCTCTCCCAGCCTTATTTAAGATGCATGGTCAACATATTCCTCCTAAAAACGTTATTTCTTATTCAGGTCATCCTTGTGTACCGACGATATATTTACTTTAACATCGTTGTCTTTGTTATCTCTAGCTTTACATCCGTGTCTTCTTGAAGGCTTAGCAATTAATTCCCCATATATAGTCAGTCAAACTAAAATCATACAAAATTATCTTTATGTTTATATTCACTCCAACATATATTTATTTAATAGTAAAACCAATTTTTGAATAACGTTACAATTGAGTTGTGCAAATTGAGGTGTACAATGCTATTAAAATCCAACATGTCACATTTAAAACACTTATTTATAAAATAACAAACATAAATATATAGTTTGGACCATATATCAAACTCGCTATGTTATTTTCTTTTTTCTAAAACTTTAACAAACATATTTGAATAATCGAATATTTTAATCGATCTATTCGTTGTTAAGGTAGAGAATTTAATATTGAGTTTTATATGAAACGTCCTAAAAAAGTTTGAATACATGTATGCGCCTATGCTTCAATACATCATGTATGATTTGATTGTATCTCTCTATATAATAAACCAGTGGATTTTCCATAAAATTCTCCTATACATCACCAAATATCTCTAAAGTGCCACATGGCATTTTTTATTTTTTCTTTTTATTATTTTATATCAACTTCAAAATCAAAGTCACGGCGCCTTTCATGTTCAGAATTTTTATCATCAGCCAATTCACAAGTTACATTGAAATCCATCAGGAGTCAAGTAACTATCGAACCTTTATAATCAGATTCACATATTCAATCGTTTCACTTTCAAATATTTAATGGATTTCACAGGTTCAATCGGATTCACACCTTCAATTGGATTCAATCGATTCACATATTCAATTAGGTTCAATCGATCAATCTTTGTAATCCTATCAACATGTTCAATCGATCAATCTTCTTAATGCGATTCATGTAATCAGAAACATGTAGTCTGATTCACGTAGTTGATTTATATGTAATATGAGGTCTTTCAATTGAAAACCTAATTCTATAATCATTATATAACATGAACTTATTACTTGCAGGTATATTATAAACATTGGTAAAGTTATGAAAAAAATGTGGTTGAGCAAGTTCCGAAGTGATCAAAGAAAAAATGTTCTAATGTCTTTTCATACTTTCTGCTTTTTCTAATTCATTGTGTATTGATTTTGCATATTTAGTTGTAAATATCACTAAAAGGAGTAAGGGCACCCACTTATCGACTCCTACAGATTTATACTCCACCACCCTACTATGGTGGTCAAGTTCAGGTTGAAACGGATTAGGAAGAGTCGGGTCAAGTTAATCATGAGTTTTAAACAATTATTATTATTATTATTATTATTATTATTATTATTATTATTAAACCTATTTGGAATGTTTATATTTAAGATCAGAACAATCAAATGTGCAACCAAACTAATTAACAACATTCTGTTAATTAATAAAATTGTCAAATTTTTATCATATGGATATGCATTCGGTAGTGAAAGATACAAATTTGAAATATTAGCATAAGGGTTAAACTGCAGGTTTCCAGTTTAGCAAAAGGGTAATTTTGGAGCATGCCTATTGCATACATTATTTTTCCATTTAGTGACTCATATTTCAAATTAACTTGGTTTTTTCATTTTACCAGAGTATTATGTCAGAACCATTTGAGTAATCACCTTTTATTCGTGCTGCTACTAAAGAAGTATGAAAATGACTATGATCTCATGCCCAACTGGTAGCAAAGATAACAAAATAGTGGTAACATTTTTGGCAGTTTTGGATATGTGGTCATGTTTGACTTTTTCTGGTCAAACATGACATATGGAAAGTTCAAAATGTTTGTATTATTCTTGACCATAGCTTGGTGGATCAGTAAATGCTAAATATTACACAATGCGCATTGTTTATACGAGTAAGGTCAAAGATGTCCTTTGGAAAAATAATCAGAGTTATAGGAAATTAGGGAAGTCAACAAATGAATTTGCAATATGAAGTGATCTGTCAACTGTTTACTGTTGATTATTCCTCGGGCAATAGATGGTTTAGAGGGTATACAAATATTCAAAGGATTGAACATGCTTGGAGGAGTAATTTGAGAAATCTGGAAATTTTGATTGTTGGGCTGGCTTAATCATTTTGATGTTGATTTTAAAGACTTGCTAACTTTTTGAAAGTCATATTTGAAGAATTTTGCATACACGCATTTTTAATGTCATTCAATTAAAATAGTAAGTAACAACTTTTAATGTCATTCAATAAGAATTTGTATGATTACAATAATTTGATCGGTTTGGTTGTTTATCCAAATTGCTATATTATTTTTATTTTAGCAGCCCGTGTATCACACGGGATTTAACCTAGTGTGATAATATAAAAGTAACAGGCATCAAATTGACTTGCACAACAAGTTGCTTCAATATTTTTTTTTCTTTGGCGCTTCAATATTATTAAATCCATTATATCGCTCCTACGTTTTAAAATTGAATCTTCTGGATACTATTAGACTATTAGTATTCAAAGAATAATATTGCTGAGTGTTGTCAATAAATACTGGGCAAATTAAATAAATATTAAATATTACTCATATTATAAGTGTCATAGTTTGACTTTTTAAGTCTTTCTTTTGCAACTTTGACCGTAAATGTTTTTGTTCGTGTCATATAATACTTGATGAAAATTATATCAATGTAAAATACATTTAAAACCCAATCCATTCATATATTTTACATCAAGTATTATATAACACAAACAAAAATATTGTCAGTCAAAGTTAAACAAGAAAGACTTGAAAAATCAAACTAAGACACTTATAATGGGACGGGGGGAGTATCATTTTATTAATTATCGAGACATACGATATCGCGATGCACTTTTTCTCAAATTATTTTGACAAGTTTGCCGTTTTATTATTATAACTAACTTTTATCTCCCGTATTACACGGGTTTTAATTATTCGTTTATTATATTTGTATATTTTTTATATTTTAATTTATTTATTGTACATAAGTTAATAATATACTTAATATTTAATGATGAAAGAGTTTTGCCAATAAATGAGATGTCATAACCCGGTTTAAAAGTTATTTGGATTTGATGAGACTGATCCGCTTACTTTTTTACTATAATATTGTTTTTTGATTATAAATGATATATATCTTTTTTTAAAGAAATCATATATTAAATTTTAACATGTCCTTATTTTATAGGATTTTCATATCAATATTTGGTGAGATTAATTTTCAGTTTAATGAAATGTTATAACCCGTTTAAAAAATATCTGACCTGTGAATTCGGATCAAATCTGATTGATTGAGAGAATGTAGGAAGCAACCAAAGAGCTTTTAAAGTTTTCGTTTATATATATTATAGATAGATAGATATATAGATATACTTTATTACTATTTAATCAAGAAAAAAGATTTAACTTGAAGAGGTAGGTCCCAGCAGAGATCAGTTGGTCCCGCAAGACTCACCTTGAACAGGGACGTCTGCGCAAAGGCCATCTGCTCCCGCAGGACCCACCATGCTCATAGGATCTTACGCGCAGTACACAAGCTGAACACGCAGGGAAAGCCTCCCAATGGTGAAGTACCCCGCCTGTTCCCGCAGTTGCGGATACAAGCCATCAGGGAAGGCTACCCGCAGACAGCAGGGCTACACGCACAAGACACTAGCTACTTCAGTAGTCACATGAAGAAATGAGCAAGGCGGGAACAATCCCGCCTAAATGAGCCAGTCTGATTCTGAAAGATCTTTTGTACCATGCCTACCAAGGTATGGACAGGACAGACGATCTGACCAGAACAGCCCATGAGCCAATCACAGGGTGACAGCTCATCGACAACAGGGCGAGGAGGAGCACCCTCTAGTACTGTTTGTCACTATTAGCCGCTGCCTACTCACCAACCCTTACTGAGGAGCATGCGCGGCCTACAGTTGGTGGAATAGTGTTACTGTTGGCCGTAACCTATTCACCAACCAGCATGGCCTGCGTACAATCCACAGTAAGTGGGACGTGCATAAACTACAGTTGGTGGAATAGTGCAGCCGACTTTGTTACTGTTGGCCGTAACCTACCCACCAACCAGTATGGCCTGTGCATAGTCCACTGTTGGTTGAACAGGAATACTATTCAGCCGGCTGTACCTTCTTGGAAACCTACCTTCGGCTATAAATACTCCAATATCTTGGAATGGTAAGATCATCTGATATCCAGTTATCTAGCAATCTCTTAATATACACTTATATTCAGAGCAACCTAGTCTGATTCTCACGCCGGAGGGTGGTCACAAGGAGGAACTCCCCCCTTCTCAGTGACGAGCTTACGGTGTTTGTTTTGCAGGTCTCCTGAAGAACAGCCTTCTCAGTTAGACCTCATCCGTGGGAAACATTACTTAACCCCCAGATTATCTATAATCTGTACCGGGTCACTTAGTGTTTCTTCATTGGCGCCATCCGTGTATAAAAGCTAGAACTACTTTAGTTTTTTCACAATTTCTGAAGAAATGGTTAACGTTACTCCGGTTCAAAGGCCAGTAACCGACCAAGAAACCCCGGGTAACAACCCCAGCAACTGGGGGAAACACCGGGCGGTTATACAATCCTTACGAACACTACCCCGACTACCCAAGCCGGGGCAAGTGGAGTAAATATTCCATTGGGGTTCTCCGATACCCAACTGGAAAAAACGAACGAAGGTTCCTCGCCAAACACTAGATCAAGTGAAGGCATGGGCCGAAGCACGGCAAAGAGAATTCCAAGCCGAATTGGACGAACGCTTGCGTTCAGTTCAACAGGCTGACGAATTCGCCAGTACTCGCCAACACCTCAATATGAGCAGTGACTGCGAGTACTCAGATGACGAGTTGGAGTCCGACACCGACGCGAACCCTCGCCATAAGGCGAAAGGGAAGCGTAAGGAAACGGACGTCCAACCAAAAAGGAATTTTGGGGAAGCCTTTTTAAACCAATCGTGGAGAGAAACCCGCGTGACTTTTCCAAAACCTTTAGACCAACTGCTACAAATGCAGGGAAGTCAAAGTTCGCAAGGGACATTGCGGAAGCAATCGCCCCGAGAAGTGCCAAACAAATGTCCAACATTGGCACTTACGATGGTCTATCCGACCCAGACGACCATTTTGAACAGGTTCATTGCGGGGGGCTACCGTCAGCAACTGGACGGAACCCACGTGGTGCTACATGTTCCAGATGACTCTGGTCGGAGCGGCCAGGGCATGGTTCGATCGTTTACCGATCCACCACATATATGACTGGGCGGACTTTCAGAACAAGTTCAGCCAGCATTTCAGCCAACAGAGGAAGTACACTGAAGAGCAGTGGACGATCCTTAACTGCGTGAGAGAGGAGGATGAATCTCTACTAGACTTCATCACTCGCTTCAACTCCAAAAAGCTTAGTCTCGGCAACATAAGTGAAGATCTGGTTCGCGCCGCCTTCATCCAAGGCGCCGAATACCCAGAACTTATCCGCACATTGACGGGTAAGGATGGCATGCCATCAACTTGGGATGCCATCATGACGGCGGCAAAGCGCTTTGCCGAGACGGAAAAGCAACTGGGAAGAGATCTTCCCCAGAGTACACACCTCTACACGCAGAGGACCAGAGAGAACAATGTCCGGATCGCCCGGCAAAACAAAAAGAGGAGGCTAGGTATTTGGCAGTCAAGGGTAAACTTTGACACCTCATCCAGCTCTCGCCCTCTTGTTGGCGGAAGGGACAACACACACCCTTCAAACCGAAAACACCGGTGGACGCCACTCACGAAGAGCGTCACGGAGATATTTGCCACGGAAAAAATTACCATGGCCTAAAGCCCCATTGATCAGGCAGAAACCTAATGCGGATCAAAGCAAATCCTGTGATTTCCACGGGACAAAGGGTCATGGTACTGAAGAGTGCACATCCTTGAAGGATATTATTGAGACATTTGTCAAGGACGGAAGGCTTGCACATCTTGTGGCATCGATCAGGAAGGGAGGAAGGAATGACAACCGGTACAGAGGTAACGGACGAAAGCCCGTCGATATCAGCATCAACATGGTTCATGGCAAGGTCAGAGGAAGAAAAAGACGGGTGGCAGAACCATGCGCGTGGAAAGAAGCTGAGGTGCGCTTCCCGAGAGTGCCAGGAGGCCCCAGCAAAGAAGGCCCCATCGTCATCAGAAGCCAGCTGGGGCACTACATCACTTCACGCACTCTTGCTGGACAACGGCGCTTCGTCGACAGTGATGTACAGACAGTTCTTTGATAAGCTGGATGATGAAGACAAAGAACGCTTGGAAACGGTCTACGCTTCAATGGAAGGGTTTGACGGAAGTACAGAAACACCCCTGGGTATCCTATCTTTCCCCGTTACTCTTACTGATGGGAATCATTCACGCACAGAAGACGTGGATTTTGTCGTAATGAAAAAGCCACATCATACGTACGACATCCTATTCGGAAGAGACGGGATGGCAAGATTCAACGCCGTGGTATCTTCAGTCCATGGCATGATGGGATGGCCAACAGCTGAGGGTGTAGCAATGATCTCTGGCATTCCCCAGGTATGCATTGCATCTGTTTCATCTAAACCCAAACCGAAAAAAAGGCTAAACCAACCATCACTGAACCAGAAAAATGGGCCTTCAATGGCAAATACCCCGACCAGGCCGTTACCATCGGACCTACAATCGTTGATCCCACCCGCACCTTACTCAAACGCTTACTGCAGAAAAACGCTGACATCTTTGCGTGGGCACCAGCTGACATGACTGGTGTACCCCGAAGTAAGGCAGAGCATAAACTCAAATGCGATCCGGCTGTTACGCCGATCGTACAAAAGCGCAGAGTGATGGGGGCCTGAGCAAACTAACGCTTGTAGAACCCAAGTCAAGGAACTCCTTGACGCAGGCATCGTACGCGTTAGTAGATATCAAACATGGGTTGCAAATCCCGTAATGGTACCGAAGAATGACAGACAATGGCGCATGTGCATAGATTTCAAAGATTTGAACAAAGCATGCCCCAAAGATTGTTATCCGTTACCAGAAATTGATCTTAAAGTGGATTCGTTGGCACCATTCCGCCTTAAATGCTTCTTGGATGCGTATAAGGGGTACCACCAAATCCACATGGCCATTGATGACCAGGACAAAACCGCATTTCGGACGCCCGATGGTACATTTTGTTATAAAATGATGCCATTCGGACTTAAGAATGCAGGGTCCACGTACCAACGACTAATGGACAAAGAGTTTCATGCCCAAATCGGGAGAAACTTGGAAGTCTATATGGATGATTTGGTCATCAAAAGCCTCGAGCCTGAGGCGATGTTGAAAGACATTGAAGAAACTTTCAACACGCTCCGAAAGATAAACATGAAGCTCAACCCGAGCAAGTGTTCATTTGGGATGGAAGAAGGGAAGTTCTTGGGAGTCATTGTTACTAAAGATGGCTTTAGAGCGAACCCTGAAAAGGTTGAAGCCGTTGTTAAAATGGAATCACCTACCACCATCAAACAGGCTCAGACACTGAATGGACGACTAGTCGCACTTAATCGCTTCTTGGCAAACCATGCAGATAAGTCGTTTCCTTTCGTGTCAACATTGAGAAACTGCTTGAAGAAAACGCACTTCCGCTGGACACCAGAAGCGGAAGCAGCTTTTCAGGAGATTCGGTCACGCCTGATCGAAACTCCCAACACTTACAGCACCACAAGCGGGAGAGGAGTTAATCCTATACCTTTCCGCAACAGATAGAGCAACCGGGGCAGTCCTGCTAGTAGAACGAAAGGGCGTCCAGATGCCAATCTATTATGTTAGCCGTGTACTAACAGACGTAGAAACCCGGTACTCTACCCTCGAAAAATTAGTCTTAGCACTTATACATGCTTCACGCAGGTTAAGACGATATTTCCAGGGCCACCCAATCACCATTCTCACCAACTTCAAACTCTCAAACGTTCTAGGCAAACCCGAATTATCGGGACGTCTAGCAAATGGGCAATTGAATTGGGAGAATATGCAATTAAGTACAAGCCAAGACCAGCCATAAAAGGCCAGGTCCTGGCCGATTTTATTGCAGAAGAAGTCCCCGCTTCGCGGGAGAGAAGAGTGCCAGGAGGAGGCTCAACCCTCCCCAGCACAGGACGTCAATGATGTCTGGCGACTCTATACTGATGGAGCAGCCAGTAACGAGGGTTCAGGCGCAGGGTTAAAATTAACCAACCCAGCGGGCCAAGAATATACTTACGCTATTCGGCTGGACTTTCCAAGTACGAATAACGAAGCCGAATATGAAGCATTCTTGGCCGGTTTGAGAATTGCGCGTAAGATGGGAGTGAAAAACTTGGAAGCCCATGTGGATTCCATGCTGGTGGCCAACCAAATAAATGGAACATACACGGCTGTGAACGACACCATGGCCCTGTACCTCGCCCAGGCAAAAACCCTTATGCGTGATTTTAGTGATTGTAAAGTCATACATGTCAAGCGCAGCGAAAACAAATCTGCGGAT